>NC_056728.1:124673445-124770945 GCF_019279795.1 Protopterus annectens
CCATTTGTTTCTTGCTTTTTTCCTTCTCTTTTTGGTTTTAATATAAATGTAAATAAGTTGTAGCCATACCTGTCAACTGTCCAGATTTGTGCCTTATATTTTTGATATTTTCCTCATAAAAATGTGGTCTTCTGGCAAATCACTGAAGATTGAAGTTCCTAAATAATGACATCCATTTGAGTTTCAGATCTTTCAGAAAATGCATGCTGACACAAATCCTGTTATTATAGTAGCTTTCTAAGTTTATAAGACCAATATTTAAAATCTTTCCCTATTTGTAAGCCTTTGCCACCCCATTATTAAAGGCTTTGTCCAGATTTTTTGTGCTAAGAGGTTATGAGGTATGGCTGTAACCTTTATCTTTTTTTTTAATCAACACTTCTGACCTTCTGGTCTTCCTCCAATACCCTACTGATTTATGTGTTCTTCCTACCAGGGCAAGATTTAGCCTGTTCATTTCCCAGTCATGGTGAGAGCACTAAATCTAATCATGATGAGAGCCAAGTGACCCTGTTCTCTGACAGAGGCAAAAGTGAAAGACCAGTAGGTTGTCATAAACATGAGGGTCCATTTTATTCCCACTTAACTCAGCCTTTACGGGGATTAAGTGGCTTACCCTAGTACCACTGCCAAAGATATGTCTTGTGCTCTGAGGCTGTTGGCTTTCTTGTGGAGCAGAGTCACTGTAAAATGTATTGGCTGCATCCTGCAATGCCCTAGTTTGTCAGCTGGGGTCACAAGGGTATTGGGTTTAGTTGCTTCACTTCCACAGGCTGGGCACACCAGAAGTGGCTGCTCCTATCAGTTTTCAGAAGCTGCTGTAGAAACTAATCTTCTCCACACACACAAAAATACTGTGCTTTTTCCCTTCCCCTTGAAAATTAAAAATACATTAAATCTGGACCAGAACTACTAAACCAACTCTGGAATCCTGCTCTAGTGCAAGAAAGAACTATTGCAACAAATAGCAAGATGCTCTATGACAGAAAGGATTGACTGCAGGGATTTAAAGGCTAATAATAAAGTGGTATACTGCCTAAACTGGATTGATCATGGTACCTGTTACATATCTCACTTATCCATCTCAGGCACCAAATATCAAATAAAGAAATCACCCCCCTCCCAGTTACAATATCATCCACCAAGACAGGCCTTCTAAAAAAAGTGGAGGGGTAGCTATCCTATACTCAGAAAATCTCCCTCTCCATCCTCTACCATACACCCCCCCCAGTTTCCACCCTGCTGAGATACTCACAGTAAACTATAACCTAAACAATCACAAAAAGATTGCCATCGCCTCAATCTACATACCACCTGTTAACAATATCCCTGTGCTAGAACTCTTTCTAGCCTGGATCTCAGAAATAATAACATATGAAACAATCATTATTGGAGATGTCAATATCAACTGGAATTCTCTCACTACCCAATCTCCCAAGACCAGTGTTAACCTATATGGCGTCACCCAACTGATCACCGCCCCAACTCACATTTATCAACAATCCAATACCAGTACTACTCTAAACTGAATACTTACCTCCCACCCCAACCACTATCATAACCCTTCTATTCTCCCTGACACTCTTAAGTGATTATCACCCAATCTCTGTAAATCATCACCTATCCCAATCATCTAAAACACACATATACAGGGACTGTTGTAATCTATCCAACTTTAACCCTGACATATTTAATCAAACCCTCTCATCTATGAACTGGTCAATTTAATCAAACCCTCTCATCTATGAACTGGTCAGTTTAATCAAACCCTCTCAGCTATGAACTGGTAAATTTAATCAAACCCTCTCAGCTATGAACTGGTCAATTTAATCAAACCCTCTCAGCTATGAACTGGTCAATTTAATCAAACCCTCTCATCTATGAACTGGTCAATTTAATCAAAACCTCTCAGCTATGAACTGGTCAATTTAATCAAACCATCTCAGCTATGGACTGGTCAACTCTCCAGCAGCTCCCCCTCGATGCAGCTGTTCTCACACTCAATGGCATTTTCCTCAACACTCTTAACTCCCTAGCCCCTACTAGAAAAGTTTGTGTCAAATCAAACTATACACCCTGGATAAGTAAAGCCACTCTGTCTCTCATGATAAAAAAAGACTTAACCTCGAAAAACTGGAATAAACTTAGAACCCCTTCTAGTCTCCAGCTGTATAGAGAACTTCATAACACCACAAAAAAAATCTCCCTTGATAAGAAAAATTTCCATCTGAACCCTCAAAAAAACCCACTCCAACCCCAAAATATTCTGGAGTACCATTAATAGGCTTCTACACCCAGGTAATCCTTCCCCTCCAACCCTTTCCCAAACTGCTCCCCCCTAGAAACTGCCACATCCCTCAACTCCTTCTTTATAGACTCCATTCAGAAACTAATCAAACCCACCATAAACATAAGCCATGATACTCCCCACTCTTCAACCACACCACCTTCTCTGTCAAACCTATCCCTACAACTGTTATCAGATCCCTACTCTCCAAACTTAAACCCTGCTCCCCTTCAGCAGACAATCTGCCTCCTCTGTACCTCAAAATAGCAGCTCCGTCCATAGCCTATCCAGTCTCCATACTTATTAGCTGGTCAATTCAGGAAAATTGAGTCCCTCAAATTTGGAAAAAATCATATATTATTCCCTTGCACAAAGGTGGCAAATCCACCAACCCCTCAAATTTCAGACCTATTGCCATCTTATCACCTATCTCTAAAATCCTAGAAAAGTGTGTTCACCAGCAACTCATGGCACATATAATTCAAGGAAATCTCCTGACTCCTACCCAACATGGCTTCTGCCCACACCATAGTACCTCTACTGCTCTACTGTCCTTCACTAACTCCATCTCCTCTCATCTCAATAACAACAAACTGGTATCTTCCCTCTTCCTGGACCTCTCTAAGGCTTTCAATACTGTTTCACATAACCTTTTGCTCTCTAAGCTTTCATCCTTTAACCTCTCTACCTCCACCCTTAACCAGTATTCTTCTTACCTGTGTAACAGAGTTCAGTTAGTCAAATAGTTGTCAGCAACTTCTCCATCCCTAACCGTTCCCCCAAGGATCCATCCTGGGTCAGCTGCTATTCAATATCTTTACTAACGAACTCTTCCAATGCTGCCCCCCACTCTAAACTTATAAAATATGCTGATGACTCCATGATCATCTCCACCCCTGACAATCTAACCCACCTACATACCCTCACACAAGACACACTACACTCTGTTGAAAGATGGCTCAATACTAACCAACTCCTTCTTAACCTAAACAAAACTAAACTTCTTTTCCTTCCCAAACCTCCCCAACACCTCAAATCTTCCTTCTCTATCTCATCCCTAAACAACACATCTATTCTGGCAGAGTCCCACACTAAACTTCTTGGCATACTCATAAGCAATGAACTAAAATTCAACACCCATATCGATAACTGCATCAAAAAGACCCACCAGAAACTTGGATTGCTATACAGAAAAAAAAATTCCTTACACAAGAATCCTAAGCATCCCTTGCCCAAACCTACCTCCATCCTACTGTACTATATGCTGCCCCTATTTTCACCAATCTACAAAAAAACTTCTTTACCAAACTTGAACTTACTTATCATAAAATTGCCAAGTTTGCCACAAATCTCTCCTATCGCACACTCCACTGCATCACACTAAAAAACTAAACTGGCTAGAGCTCCATAACTAATTCCTTTTGCATCAACTTCACATGACACACTCCATCTTGCTTCAACCCTTAGCTTGTCCCTCATTAACAACTCTTGTCTCTCCCTATGTCCCTAACCGTGAGCTCTGACCTACACCTACTCCAAGTTTCCAAACCTAATAAATAAAATTTAGAGTCTTTATAGTCATGTAGTCTCTAAATCTTGGAACAAGCTTCCTCTCCCATTCAGATCTCTACAAAATTCAAACAACTTCAAATTTACCCTAAAGGACTACCTGCACAACTCCTGGTACTGCCGCTGTAAAGACCCTACTTGACATTCTTTTTTCCTACCCACCCCTCTTCTCCCATCTAACCACTACCTCTATTTCCCTCTGTCTTAGAGTCCCTTGCTAGTTAGCTTTCTACCTCCTTTCTCAGTAACCTATGCTACAAGTTTCTTAAGACATTTAGAGCATCCTACAACTGTCACCTATGTCTCTCCTGCTCTTACCCTGCCACCCCACTATTTTTCCAGGACTTGACTCTGTGCTAAAAGTAGGTCCTGCCTATCTTCTAGTCCTCCCTTTCCCATTTTCCTCTTTCTCCTACCATATAACTAGATTTGCACATAGTGTTATTTTAAGGTTACTAAGGGCAGCTTGTACAAATGTTTTAGCACAATGTATATTATTTTTTTATTGATTTTTGTATCACAATTTTTGTTAATGTCTCTGTTTATATCTGTATTCTCTCTCTTGTATACACCCGTTAATCACTTTTATAACTTACTGTAAACATTGTTTTCTGGAGCTTTTTTCCTCGGGTCTCTGCTGTAAAAGGGCACCTGCCCAGCCAGACTAACCCGGTTAACAAATGGCAAATAAATAAATAAACTGTGGTCATGCTGCATACTTTAAGGACTAAAATCAATGCTG
Organism: Protopterus annectens; assembly: GCF_019279795.1. Classification (NCBI taxonomy): domain Eukaryota; kingdom Metazoa; phylum Chordata; order Ceratodontiformes; family Protopteridae; genus Protopterus; species Protopterus annectens. Next base: position 124,678,044 of record NC_056728.1, read on the forward strand.
TACAGCTTCAGACATGACAATATTTGCAGCTCCTGGTCTGCTATGTGACTAAACAATGAAGTCACATGTTTAAAAACAGCATTATCATTAGTCTAATACAGCTTCATCCTTAAAATACAGTATGGAAGGCAGCTCTCTGCAGTCTGGTGAAGATGGCCTGCGTAAGTGCAGTTTGGCACAGACCAAGTTCCCCAACATGGCATTCTCAAAAAAAAAGTCTTACTGTGCCTTTATGTGAGGTAGTGGTCCACCCCCCACATGTGAGTGTGACCCTTGCACTCCTATACTTAATATAATCAACATCAATGTCAAGAGCACATTATGATTAATGAAAAGGTATATCTTTTAATAATGTTTCAGTGAATGCTGCTGTTGTTGGTCAGACTACAGAACACATGCACCTGCACCCATGCACTCACACAACTCACAAATATTTTTCAGGCAGTTTGATTGATCCCAAGGAAAATTATCTTTATCAATGGATACCACCTACATTACATACTTTATTATTTTTAAATGAGAGCTACCAATAATAACACTTTGTGACCACTAGTCTATATAAACAATGGATAGAAGTTTTGCGACTGGAAAAGGTACAACAGTATCTCTTTTTTTACCCTTCATGAAAACCAATACAGAAGCTCCTCCAATAAGACTGAAGAACAGGATGGAAATAAGGACAAACAGATGCAGATGATAGACAGACCGCTAGCATATGCCTTCTAAGATGGGCATTATATATGGGAGAAAAAGAACAATGGTATAATTACAGGAGAGGATATAAAACATAAGTTATTGCGACTAGGAATTGTTCCACAGGACCTTTAGGTTACCAGGTATCAAGGATGGATCCACTCAGATTACCATTCTAGTAACGGTAGCATGTTTTACAAGTGGAAATACACCGGTCCCAAATTTGTTAGGGAATTCCTTTTATATTAGAAAGTCTAAGGAGGTCTACTTACAGCAGATATTATAACTAAAAAATTAAATGCAGATGTTTGTGCTGTTGCAACCAAAGTCTGATTAATGCACTGAGCTTTTTAGGTTGTTAACTTTCTCAACACTGTATTAACCTATGCGCAGTACTAATAAAATAACTTATCTATGTAACAGATGATATGTACCATACTGTTAAAGTTTACAGCTTTAATGTCTCAGGTTTTGTTTTTTCGTTGCTAGTACAGATGATCATAGGATCATAGGAGGTTACTAGGCTATTGGCCCTGAGGCTCTTATAAGCCTAGCCAAGAGTTTAGCCCATGTTTAGACAAGTCAGCACCTGATGCCCCTGACCAGCAGGGACATAGGTGGAATCATAGGGGTATATTTTCTGTTTCCCATCCAGTTATCCCGGTTGGGCTTAAAAAGGGGTAAAGAGGTACTCTGCTTATCTGGAGAGGGAGTCTATTCCATAGATGGGTGAGTCTCTGGGACACAAGTCTGTCACAGAGACAAGTCCTGTTGATGTCACTGACCAGGTTGAGGCTGCACGTGCTTGACTTCAGGATATGCAGTAGTCCCATCAAGGTGGGGAACATGATTGCCTTCTATGCCAGACAGAGGTCACCTCTGAGGAGTCTGTATGAAACTGAGTAGAGGTATTGTGCTTTTAGCCTATTAATGTATGGTAGATGTTTGAGACCTTGGATATTCCTGGTGAGGAACCTATGTGGTCTCTCCAGCTGCTGCATGTGCTTAGCAAGGTACATGCAAAAGGGGCTTTGGCTCAGTCACTGACCTTATAAGGGAAGAATACAGGGATGTTATGACCTCCTTGTCCCTAGATGAGATACCCTTAGTTATGAGGTGGGCCATGTAGAAGCTTTCCGTACAACAGAAGCAACATGATGGTCAAATGTCAGGTTGCTATCAACCTGGGTGCCCAAATCCCTCATGACTGGTTGCATGCTTAGGACATTGTTATTAATGTGATAATTTTTTGGGATGTCAATCTCCCCAAAGGGGATGATGATGCATTTTTTTGGTATTCAGCTTGAGGCCATGTTACTGGCACCAGTTGTTTGTCTGAGTGAGACCATCTTGGAGGATGTCCACATCACTAGGGGAATTGATGACAGCACCCAGCTTGCAGTCATCTGCAAACATGGTCAGCCATAGCCCACTGGTTTTGGCCTGCAGCTCAGAAAAGTATATCCCAAATAACAGAAACCCCAAGACCGAACCCTGGGGTATGCCCCTTTTTATGGGTCTGCTGCTTGAGGTGGCTCCCCCTATTTTGACTAGGTGGGTTCTGTCATTGAGCTAGTTTGCTACCCATCTGGTAGCATATGGATTGATGTCTAGTTGAGAGAGTTTATCTATCTCTCTATGATAACTTTCCATTCTCAATTTACCTCAGAATGAACGTGTTCCTACATGTATCAGATCTAACAAAAATAAGATCTTTTTATACACTTTTTTGAAAGCAGTCTTTTGATGTTAATACTGTTGGAATTTGCTTGATGTAATGCAGTTTGTTGGGAACTTTCAAAGTCAGTACTTTGGTATTTGCCTGATGTCATACAGTCTATTGATAAGCTGCATTTTGTTTTGTTTCAAGGAGAATTATGTCTTAATTTAGGGGGTTATTCCTGTTTCCATTCCTCCCTGCACCTGGTTTACTCAGGAAATCCCTTATCTGTAATTCTCCTTGAAACTTGCATCAAACACAGAACATTTTGTTTTGCAGACAGTAAGATGCCAAACCATGCATATTTTTCTGCTTATTTCTAAGCAAAGGAAATGTAATCCTTAATATGCTTATTCTAACAAGCAGAAGTGTACACACACTATTTTATATATATATATATATATATATATATATATATATATATATATATATATATACATTTTAAAAAGAAGACATGTGCATGCACTAAGTGTCTAAATACATATAATCTAACAATAACTAATACTGTTGTATCTCATTTTATAGCTGCTCACATCTGCTCTAGCAGAGAACAAACAGATTTGTAAACATTGTAGAAACATGCTCTTAAAGTCTATTGAATCAAGACCTTTTAACACTATCAATTCTCCTTGAAAATGAAAGAAGGTTGTTACGTATCCTTTGTGTATATTATAATATTTTCTGATAGCTAAGTGGTGGTTTATAGTTGCTGTTATTCTTATTTCTTCTTAACGTCACAGTTTCTCTTTGTTTATTTTGAAGTCAACATCTGAGAAAATAATGCATTATAATGTATCACTTACATTTCATTTATTTAGATTTTTTGTATTTCTGTCTAATTGGTGAAGTCTATATTAAAAAAAAAGAAGTCTAGATTTTTAAGAACTGGTACATTGCCATCTTTCTTGCATATGTTGTAAAGATAAATTTGCCTCATATTTTTTGACTTGCATAGGAAGAATTGTCGTTACATTTTGTTTTTGATTTCAAGGTATATGATGGGAATACCACTGCTGCTTCTGTTCTGGCCCACTTGTGTGGTGATGAAGTTCCAGCACCAGTTCGCTCTACTGATAGCACTATGTATATAAAGCTTAGGACTGACAACTCAGTGAGTGGAGGTGGATTCTTAGCAAGCTACAACCAGAGTAAGTATGACATTCATCATCTGCACACTGCTAACATCCTTTTTCTATTTAGCATTACTAAAAAGTGGCATACAATGGTTACTCTAAATACATTTTAGTGCAAAGTCACATTTTGAGTTGCAGTCTATTCTAAATATAAACATAATAATTAATAAATGCACCTGATGCAGTATAACGGCAAACATTTCAGTCCAACAATACCACCTGATTATTATATAAATTTGCGCAAAACATAGTCAAATTAAAGCTTTTACATCAGCCTTAGGAGAAATTAAGTTCTGTGAAATGAGCTGTATTAAACTGCAAAATGTTTAAATATGTTTTCTTGCAGTAGAATTACTATTTAGCTGAAACACTTGATATCCTTAAAGGGTAATTTGCATATATTCCATGTTGCCTCTGATACAAGAGGTTTAAGGTATCACACAGTGGAAAATCTGGCTTTGCTAGATTTTTCTTTTTGTGTTTTTAACACATAATACTTTAGGATTAAATTTCATTCCTATCCTTATTTTGGAATTTCTGGGATGTATTCTCATACAATGATACACTTTCCAAGCTTACATATTTAGACTTAAATTATAGTAACATAGTACATTAATTCAGTTTTGTGCTCAAAACTAACTATATAAATACATACATATATGCATAAATAATAAATAAATAAAAACATTTTGACTGGGGTAGGAATAATAGGCATTAGTGGTGTTAGTGAAGTCCTTGGCTTTTTCACTTTTTCATAATACTTAATATTGCTTATATTTCTATAGAAAAATAGACCAGTAAACTAAGTATTGCTCAGCTCTGTGGTTAATGCCCTAACTATACTCAGGGCAACATAGGGTTGCCACCTTTCATTGTGGCTAAAACTGGAGTAAAACCACACCCCTTGTGTCATCAGTAACCCCACCCATCCTACCCCTCCCACATTCTGCCCATTTTGTGATGTCACGATGACATCACTCAGCGAGGAACGCCCTCTTTTCCCATTCCTGCTGCCTCTTTTTGGCTGATTTGCTATGCTTTTCTGTAAAAGAAAGTATAGTAAATCAGCCAATTTACAAACTCCAATAGTCTGTTTCCTTTTTGAAACAGAATACCAGAGTTTGTACTGTGTTTTCCGGACTACCGGAGAATCAGTCCGGAAAAAAAACAAAGGGGTGGCAACCCTAGGGCAACCTGTTTGGTTCAGTCCAACAATCTGACTAGAAGCAAAGAAAGCTGGGAGGGCTAGGTAAGGGTGGGAGCTTGGTGAGCAGCTGGTGCCTGAAGGGGAGGGGCATGGTGAGCAGCTGATGCCTGAAGGGGAGGGACATGGTAAGCAGCTGATGCTTGCTCACCTAATTTAGGAGGAGCTTGGCCTGCTGCACTGCTGTCCCCATCAGAACTGTGGAGGTCTAGCAGTAGAATCATGGACCAAAGTGACAACCACTCTGTTTTACATCCAGAAGAGCTGGCCATGTATGTATGCATGTATGATGCATGCATATATCACCATAGGATACATTGATTGTGGATATCATAACCACTGTGTGGAAGAGTTAGGTTCTTGTAGGTGCATACAAATGACAGCATGCTCTCTGCATTTCACTCTCATCTCTGTGAGGAAACTAAAATAATGAGTAAAAAGGTCACACAGGAAAACATACTGGTTAAAAACACAAAAAGAAAAATCTAGCAAAGCCAGACTTGCCACTGTGTGATACCTTAAACCTCTTGTATCAGAGGCAACATGGAATATATGCAAATTACCCTTTAAGGATATCAAGTGTTTCAGCTAAATAGTAATTCTGAGTGTCCATGACTTTTTCTTTTGCTTTTACTTTTAACTCTATTTATGGACAATTTCAGGCCAATAAAGCCAAACCCTCTAGCTGTGGGCATGCATGTTTCTGCCTTCTTATGGCATCATCAGCACAGCATAAGAGGAATGTTTGACTTTTGGAAACACAGGGTTGTTGAACCCAACTTATATCCATAAACATTAGGGTATCTACAAAATATCCCAACTAACAAACTAAAACAATGAGTAAAAAGGTCACACAGGAAAACCAACTGGTTCAAAACACAAAAAGAAAAATCTAGCAAAGCTAGACTTTCCACTGTGTGATACCTTAAACCTCTTGTATCAGAGGCAACATGGAATGTATGAAAATTACCCTTTAAGGATATCAAGTGTTTCAGCTAAATGGCAATTCTGAATGTCCATGACTTTCTCTTTTACTTTTAAGTCTAATTATGGACAATTTCAGGCAAATAAGGGCAAACCATCTAGCTATAAGCATGTGTGTTTCTGCCTTCTTATTGCATCATCAGCACATCATAAGAGGAATGTTTGACTTTTGAAAACACAGGGTTCTTGTAGCCAATTGATATCCATAAACATTAGGGTATCTACAAAATATCCTGGCTAACAAACTAAAACAATGAGTAAAAAGGTCACACAGGAAAACCAACTGGATAAAAGCACAAAAATAAAAATCTAGCAAAGCTAGACTTTCCACTGTGTGATACCTTAAATGTCCTGTATTAGAGGCAACATGGGATATATGCAAATAACCCTTTAAGGATATCAAGTGTTTCAGCTAAATGGCAATTCTGAATGTCCATGACTTTTTCTTTTGCTTTTACTTTTAAGTCTATTTATGGACAATTTCCGGCCAATAAAGCCAAACCCTCTAGCTGTGGACATGCATGTTTCTGCCTTCTTATGGCATCATCAGCACAGCATAAGAGGAATGTTTGACTTTTGGAAACACAGGGTTGTCGTACCCAACTGATATCCATAAACATTAGGGTATCTACAAAAAATCCCAACTAACAAACTAAATTAATGAGTAAAAAGGTCACACAGGAAAACCAACTGGTTCAAAACACAAAAAGAAAAATCTAGCAAAGGTAAACTTTCCACTGTGTGATACCTTAACCCTCTTGTATCAGAGGCAACTCTGTGGGGAAGGAATAGGCCTAGTTAAATCACAAAAAGAAAAATCTAGCAAAGCTAGACTTTCCACTGTGTGATACCTTAAACCTCTTGTATCAGAGGCAACTCTGTGTGGAAGGAATAAGCCTATAGGGCTGGAACACAGCTCAAGGAATGTATGAGGTATAGGGGGTCTCACTTTAGTTCGGCAACAAATGGGTTTGGCTTTCACCCCAAAGGAGAATTAATGGATCGATAAAGTGGTGGGAAATTTGGTCCTAGGAAGGCCCGATGTAGTTTTTAATGGGGGAATTAAACAGTTGTATGGGGAAGAGAAAAGTATGTTGCATACATATCTACAGCATGAATGACATTGGATGATGTGTGTCACTGAGGGTCAATGGAGGAATACCCATATCTCACATATTCCATCTACTACAGATCAGATACATATAACAGAAGCAAAATTTTCATAACTGCATTAAAAGCAGATGTCAACAGTTCTTTTCATTTTAAATTATGCATGGTGAAACTGGTTTATCTGAGTTTACTTTTTTTTCTCTTTTCATGCTTTTTGCAAAAATGTATATTTTCCAAGTTTAGCATAAGGAAAAGTGTTTTGAATCTGTAGGTAATTAGTTGACAGTAATGATTTAGCAGGACAGTTAACTGAAACAAACCATTTTACACTGAATGAGTGGTTCTTTCTATTCTAAAACAAAGTAGTATGTTTGCTCAAAGCTGCAGTGTGTTAGGCCTTCTGCCCTTGCTCTTCTGTTTTCCAAATGCCTGCTGAGACAGTACAAAGGATGTGCTTATTTTCAACTGTTTTCTGCACTTTCTGATTAACTAAAACAATATTGGCTGCATATATGTTTGGTCAAATTGTGCAACTGTATTTTACTATATTTTTTAGATTAATTGAATTTCATCTACAGCTGTAATTACTGTTCATCTGCTTGTTTGTTTATTTTACTTGTTTGCTGCACTTGGAAAACACTAGTATAGACTAGGTTCAGGTTTTTGCTGAATTAAGTACCATCTGTGACTTTAGGAGCTTGTAAAACAGTTTTTTTTTGTCTAAAGAGGGCCCCCTCTACCCTTGTGGAAGTAAGGTACATTTTGAAGTGATCTAGCTAGCGTTATTGTTGCAGGGCTCTGTTTAGGAGTTTTGATTGGATAATTTGAACTTTAGCTGTTTCTTGTTTTCTGCTTTAATATGCATGTGTTTGAACCAGTTAGTGCTTGCTTGCTTGCTCAAAGCTGCAATGAGTTAGGCCTTCTGGCCTTCCTCTACTGTTTTCCAAATACCTGCTGAGTGATTACAAAAGATGTGTTTATTTTCAGTGTTTTTCTTCACTTTCTGATTAACTAAAACAATATTAGCTGTATATCTGTTTGTTGAAACTGTCCTACTGTATTCTACTGCATAATTTACATTGTCTGCTAATTGAATTCCTCTAACAGATGTAATTACTGTTCATCTACTTGTTTTGTTCATTTTACTTGTTTGCTGCACTTGAAAAACACTAGCATAGACTAGGTTCAGGTTTTTGCTGAATCTAGTACTGTTTGTGACTGCTGGAGCTTGTAAAACAATTAATCTTTTGTCTGGAGAGCACCCCCAAGTGCCATCATGGGAAGAAGGTACAGTTTGGACTGATCTAGCTAGCGTTACTGTTGCTGAGCTCTGTTTAGGGTGTTTTGATTGGATAATTTGAATTTTGTCTGTTTCCTGTTTTTCTGCTTTAAAAAGCCCGTGTCTGAACTGGTTTGTGATTGTTTTGCCTGTCTGTGCATCATGCAGCATCCCACACTACTGTACAGAGGGACTGCCAGTTACAGATGCCTGCTTTCTAGCTTCACAAATATTACCTAAACCTTCTAATACCTGCCCCTGCAGTATTCCCTCTTCAACTGTTATAGCCAGACTAAGATTATTCCTAGGACCATGAACAGTCAGTTCCCCTCATTTTCTTCTTCTTCCAGCATGGTTGACATGGGTCTACTGAGGCATTGTAACAAGTGTGTCATGTACACTGACAACCCCCTACTTCTAAATCAATCATGTACCATTTGTGAGAGATACACCTGCATCATGAATCTGGAATCACAGCTTTCTCATACAATAGATAGCAATACAGAGTGGGTTGTCAGCCCGCCTACCACAACTCCTGCTCATGACACACAGTATACACATAGATCAGCATATGCAGAGGTACTCATAAAAATTATACCTAAACACCAGAGATCTCCAAAACAGATACATACTAAACCAACCATAACACCAAAAATACACAATACACATACTGACACAAACACAAGTTTCTCACCATCAAAGCCCGTAAGTTAATGCAGTTACACTCCAAGTATCTAAGCCATAGGAAACTCTATACTGAGACACACAGATGTCCCACTCACTAGGCTGAACAAGGAGAAAGTCACGGTCAAATGTCTTTCTGGTGCCAGGATTCATCAGATAATATTGGCACTTATGTCTCTCAACAGCAAGTACCATTATGATTCGGTCATAGTACATGCTGGTGTGAACGACTTGAGATGTACCTCCCTGGACTATATGAAGAGAGACATGACTGAGCTCTCTGATTATGTGATAAAGGCAGGTATGTCCATAGCTTTCAACAGAATATTACCCTCACCAAGGTTGATAGCACAATATAAACAGAAAATCATTGACTTCAATAATTGGCTTAGTTTCTGGTGTCATTTTAATAGGATCCAGTTTCTGTCAGCCTGGGAATGACATGATCGAAAGATCATGAAGCTTTGCCAGAGATGATCTTCATCTGTCACCCCTGAGATTTCAGCTACTTGCAAAGGCTCTTGCCATGCCCATAGTGTGTTTTTAGGCAATGTCACAAGGACAAAGTTCCTGATGTAAAAATTTCATCAATAAACAACCTAAAGGTTATGCTGCTAAATGCTAGGAGTCTTAGCATGAAACAACACTCACTGGAAGTAGTTCTCATCTTGGAAGATGCCAACATCTGAGCAGTCACTTAGACCTGGTTCAAGGCAGTGGAGAGCAAACCAGCCATACCAGGTTACACCTCCTACCACACGTTCAGACCATGAATTGATGGCATGAAAACTAAAGGAGGCAGGGTATCAATATTCATTAAAGATAAATACACCTCCAGATTGGTTAAGCAGTACAAATCCCTGGAGACAGTTTAGGTGCAAAAACTGTTGGTAGGACACCTATTCAAGTCATTGCCAGCTACAGGACCCCCGCCATGAATCAAGACACCGACTCTGCCTACTTGGATCTACTGAAATCCATCAAGATACATCCAAACACCATGGTTCTGGGTGATTTTAATTATCCAACCATTGACTAGGTAAATTACTCATACTCAAACTCACTTGCCCAAAGGTTCCTTAAGTTCATTAACTCCAATGCCCTTAACCAGCTGATGGACACCCCAGTTAGAGGCGACAACATCTTGGCTCTGGTGCTGACCAATATGGGAGACCACTTTAGCACCCCCACTGTGAGGTCTTCCCTTGTCAGATCTGACCACAAATCTGTTTCATTTAATGTTATTAGAACCAGAACCCCCACCCCTGCAGCAACTAAACTAAAGAAAACTTATCCAAAGCAAATTATAAGGGACTTTGCCCCCCCCCCTTATTCCATATGAATCTGTATTTCTGTCTTTGGCAAAAGTTTGTTTCAGACAGATGGGTTCTGAAATTGACCCAGCCAGGATGCAGATGGCAATGGAAGGAAATTCCTTCTTTCCAGATTATTTATTTTTATTTTTTTATTTATTTTACATTTGTTAACCGGGTTAGTCTAACTGGATATATTTCCATTTTCAGTAGAGGCCCGGGGAGAAAAGCTCCGGCAATTATAGAACTAAAAATTAAAAAATTAAAAATTAAAAATTTAAAGATTTAAAAATTAGAAATTAACAGAAAAGATTATAATAAAAGTACAACAAGAAATACTACCTAGAAATAAAAAGCATGCTGTACAACAAGTAATAATATGATAGAGTAGGAAGTTACTGTAATAAGTTTAATACTTATACTAGAGAGAGTTTGTTGACATATTAATTTGGGAGTATCAGTTAGTCTATCTTACAAGGAATTAGCATGTAACAATGCATTAAGAGTGTTAGTGATTTAAGTGAGAATAGGAGGAATTAGTAGTAAAGGGAGCTATAATTAGTAAAAGGAAATGGTTAGTCAGGGTTGCTGCAGGGGCATAACCAGTGTGTTTGGAGGTGTTTTTTGAGGTTATGTTTAAAGAGAGGCAAGGAAGAAAGTAATGTTAGTTCATCAGGCAGTAGGTTCCAGTTTTTTTCCCACTGTGTTAGAAAAAAGAGAGTCTCCAGCCAGGTTGTTAGACTTGCCTATGCAAGCAAGTAGTTTCTTAGAAGAGCGCAGGGAATTCAGATTTTTGTAAGGGAGGATGAGATTGGGAAGAATAGGAGTGCTGTTGGGATGGTAGAAGATCTTGTTGGCAATGGTGAGTTGGGGTAGTATCAGTTGGTTTTGAAGTTCAAGTCAGCCTAGTTGCCTTAGATTCAGACAGTGGTGAGTTCTAAAGGGCTTGCCAGTGGCAAATCTGGCGATGGAATTATAGGAATTTGTTAGTTTGGTAAGATTATTTTTCTTTAGGTTAGTATATATGGGTGAGGCGTACAGAAGCGTTGAGATTAAGTGTGAGTGAGCAATTGTGATTCTAGCTATAGGAGTTAGGAAAGGTTTGATCCTATATATGGAGCCTATTTTTCTGTTGACAGTTTTAATAGTATTATTTATATGGCTGTCAAAAGTAAGGTTTTTGTCAGTAGTTATTCCTAACAGTTTAGTGGTTGTGTCAGGAAGTATAATAGTGCCATTATTGGAAAAAACAGAGAAATTTATGGGTGAGGATTTGTTTGTGGGTGTAAAGAGAAGGAGCTTAGTTTTTTTAGCATTGAGAAGGAGGCATCTATTTGTAAACCATGTTTCTAGTATGTTAAATAATGTCTGGGTTAGAGAATGTAGTTCTGAAGGGGAGTTTGCTGTGCATACTAGCGTAGAATCATCTGCGTATTGTATGCAGGTGGCTTGAGGGATTGCTATGTGGAGGTCATTGATAAATAGTGAAAAGAGAAGTGGTCCTAGAATAGAGCCTTGAGGGACTCTGAGGGTAACAGGCTGAAGGGATGATATGTTGTTTTGCCAGAGAACTGCTTGTTGCCTATTGCTAAGGTAGGACCTAAACCATTTAATAGTCTGACAGTCAAAGGAAAGGGATTCTAGAAAGTTGATGAGAAGGGCATGGTTGACCATGTCAAAAGCTTTTGAGAGGTCAATAAAGAGAGCAGATGAGAGGTTATTGTTATTGCGGTTTCTATTGATGGTATCTATAAAAGATAGTAGGGCAGTTGTGGTACTGTGTGATGGCCTAAAGCCATGTTGGCAGTTTGCTAGAATGTTATGTTGAGATAAATGATGTAGTAGTTGTCGGTGAATGCATTTTTCCATTATTTTGGCTAAAGGAGATAATAGAGCTATTGGCCTGTAGTTAAAGTAATCATTTGAATTGCCACCTTTATGAAGGGGAATAATATGGGAGATTTTCCAAATGTCTGGAATGGTTCCTTCCTTATTGGTTCTGTTAATGAGGATGGATACAGGGTATGCAATTACCTTAGCTGCTTTTTGCAAGTATTCTAATGGTATTTGGTCAGCAGAAGGTGTGCAAGGATTAAGTTTTTGTATGAGTTTACAGATGAGAGTAATAGAGATGGGTTGCAGTTTAAATGTTGGTAGTGAACCTAATGTTGTGGCGAGAAGGCTTGAGTTGTCTGGGATTAGCTGACTGGCTAGTGTCTGTATGGTCTCTGTGAATAAACTATTAAAGCTATTGGCAGTTTGCAGGGGGTATTAGGATCTGCCTCAAGAGGGGTAGGTGTATGAGAGTGTCCTGGGGATAGGAGTTTGTTTATACTAGACCAAAATTTTGGGGGATTGTTCTGATGAGTTTGCTATAGTTTACAGTAATAGTTCTTTTTATCCATAAGTATTGCCTTTTTGTACTATTTCTTAGTTGCCTAAAGTTTTGCTGATCAGAGATATTTTTGTTAGCCCTCCACTTAGCCCAAGATTTGTTCCTCAGTAGAATTTTCTGCCTGGTTTCTTTAGAAAGCCAGGGGGCTGGTTTGGATTTCATTCGGATCGACCGTTTGGGTGCATGTTTATCAAGGATGGATAAAAAAGTAGAGTTTAGATATTTTATAGCCTCTTCAAGTGGTAGAGTTTTTAAAGGGTTTCAGTTAGAGGCACTAAGTTCATTTTGGAATGATTCTGGGCTAAAGTGTTTATTGGAACGTGCAGTCCTAAAAGTGGAGGGTTTAGGCAGATCATGTTTTTGTCTTATAATGTAGGTCAACATATGATCACTTAAATCATCTGGGAGAGTGCCTACCTTATAAGCTTGCTCCTGTCTGTTTATAAGTATCAAGTCTAAAGTAGTCTCTTTTTTGTTAGGTTTGTTAATTCCGGTTGTGGAGGTGATAGTTTGCTCAAAGCCATGGAGGTTAATGTGAGAGGTGGGGTTATCTGTATTGACATTTTTCTAGTCAGTATTAAAATCACCTAGTATTACTGTTTCTTGGGTGTAAGTTGAGGATACCCAGTTTAATATAGCTTTGATTGTGCTGATGTTATTACCGGGTGGTAGGTAGATACAGATGAGGTATAAAACTTTGTTTGGGTTGATTTGGAGTTTGGTTACCAGGACTTCAGCATTACTATCCTGAGGAGGGTTACATGGTAGTGTGGAGATGTGAAATCCATCTTTGAATAGAACTGCTACACCCCCTCCCTTACGTTTTATCTGGTCTTGTCTAATTATATTGTAGCCATGGGGGATAATTTTGTTGTCTTTGGTCCCTGGTTTCAACCAAGTTTCCATCAGGCAAAGGATATCAAAGGAGTGAATATCTAAAAGAGCATGGAGATGGGCTACTTTATTGTTAAGACTGCGGATATTCAGATGACCTATTAGGAGTGAGTTGTGGAGTTTAGGCTGGGTAGTTAGAGTAGTAGGATTGGCAGGGCCAGGGTTAGGGTGGATGTCACCATCTAGTAAGGAGAGATTGAGAGGTTTTGTTGCTGAATTGTATTTTAGGTAAAGTAGATATTTCTCTCTTTTAACAGTATGATTATTATATTTAAAGTGGGAGAGTCTGTGGTATTTGGGTAGTAGATAGCTGAGAATAGAAGTGATATTAGTCTGACTGCAAGTGGGTATAGAAGTGTGCATTGCTGTTTGTTTTAGAGAGTGGTTGAAATGGTAATATTGCAGTTTTTCAAAGGAAGTGAGGAGGTAGGTGGAGGTAAGGATAGTAGAAAGTATAGCTAGGAATATTAATTTGGTTGGGGTAGTTGAAGTCATTTTCACTGAGATTGAGTTTAAGAAGTGTTAAATGGGTTGGGTTAAGATTTGTAAGAGGTGGAAGTAGATAAGGAGGGTGTAGAAAGGAGGGAATTAGTTCCTGTTAGGCAGTAGAAGAGGGCTATGGTAAAGTAGTCAAAGGAGTGGTGTATTGTAATTGGGGAATGAGTAAGGGTGTGTTTAATTGGTTTAAATGGAAGGTAAGTGTGATTGGGTGGAAGTGGAAGAGGGAGTGGCTGAAAAGTATAAGTTTAGGACCATTGGGGGTGGGTGGGAATTGGGGGTAGGGTAAGGGAACGGAGTGAGCCTGTAGGGCGAACGGAGTGGGTAGACACAAGGAAGAAGACAGGAGGACAGTGAGAGGAAACAATCAGTCAGGAGAAAGGTAAGTACAGAGTTAGCTAGGTAGGAAGGTTAAAGTGATATTAGGTGTATGCATGAGGGAGCAGACAAGTATCGAGAACTGGCTGGAGGGTTGGACTGATAGTAAGTAGAGAAAGAGGAGAGGTGTTCTATTGAGATGTTATAGTAAGTCAGAAGGAGAGAGGGAAGGGAGGTAGTAGCTGCGTGAAAACTGCCACCTAGTGTCCAATCTTTGTAGTAATGGGGAGAGGAACCACTAAAACAGTTAAATAGATGAGCAGGCAGCCCAGATATATGGAAGAAAAAAGCCCAGGGTGAGGTAGGAAAAGGGGATTTACAACTATAAGGGTATGGGGAAAGTTGCTGTGTATTCTGGCCGTAATCCTACACTAACACCAGGTAAGTGGTAGAGCAAATTCACAAGCAGAGGTACATCAGTTATTGCAGCATATTACATACTTTCTTTCACCCTTTTAATTCATTTCTGGGAGAAAGGTAGGACTTCTCCTGTATGGTGTCAGGCAGAGAGGGAAGGCGAGATGACTTAAGAGTGGCCTTGAAAATCCAGTAGGGCTGGGCCAGTACACCAGTTTATCTGGGTAAGTAGGGTTGTAGAGCTACAGAAAAACAGAAAGGGAAAGTTTTATAATTAACATCTAAGGTTAAGCAGTTAGATATGGAGACTACAAAAGTAGTAGGTTAGACAGCAGAGGGCAAGTACAAAAACAAAGCACAGATAGTTCAGGTAAAGAACCCCAATGTAAAGTATGTGCCACAATTATCTGCAATCAGTATTATTAAATTCCTAATAATAATACATACATTCTATGCAGTGTTTAGAGACATACAAACAACAGTCTGCAACTATTCATCCATCAGACCAAACTGTTCTCTTTTCCACTGTCATACAGCACATGTCTCAGTAGGTAACAGAAGCAGTTCCTCCTCTCATTTAGGAAAAATATTTTATTCAAAAATGTTTTGGTACTAAAAACAGAAAATGCCTAGAAATTAGTTCTGAATCTTTGTTTCTTAAATCATTTTGTGATAGTGTCCAAGTTCAAAATGCTTTTACTTCACAATCTGTTACCCCTTCTTCCTAATTTGAGTTTTTAGTAACCTAAGTAACCTTAGATTTAAAAGATGCATATCATCACATTCCTAATCATTCAGATTTCAGGTGTTTTAATGTTTTATGTATCTAGATAGCATTATAAGTTATTTGCCTTACCCTTTGTGCTATTCACTGTGAATGTTCACAGTTTCTAGATCATATTTTCCTGTGTTAAAGAGGGAAAAATTGTTCACCCTGCATACTCTCACAACTAGGATACGTTTGGTGAGCTAGTCCTCTTAAGCCAACAGAATACACAGATTTTAGTCCTCACAAAGCATGACAGTGCACTCATTTGCCAGCCAAATATAGATTTTAATATACAATAAGGACTATTTGATCTAACCAGTCTGCATATTTCTTCATAACAGTTCCATTACACACCATACTGTCATCTCTCTCTTTCTCCCTACACACACACACACACACACACACACACACACACACACACACACACACACACACACACACACACACACACACACATTTATATATAGAGGCGGTATAGCTATAATATTTAAAAAGTATTTAAACATACAGATCTTAAACTCATCAGCTCCACAAATAGGCAATGAAGAAATAATACATACCAACCTCAAAATAAAACCATCAACATAATTGGATGCTACTTTCCACCTGGCCAAAACATCCCTCCACTAGAAAACCTCCTCAGCTGGTCTACCTACCATCTCCCCCAAGAAACTATAATTTTAGGTGATTTCAATATTGACTGGCAATCCTCTTCTGGCAACCATCCAACCCATCATCTAAACCTTCATGGCTTCACCCAACTAGTCTAGTCGCCAACCAGGATAAATGAAAACTCCAACAAGCACACTACCCTGGATTGGATACTAGTCAGTAAGAGCCCTCAGTCATATATATCAGGCTGCTTATCAGATAGCCTCAGTGATCACTCCCCAACATTCCTACTCAAAAAACACCTATACCAAGCTAAACCTGTCATCTACTGTCAAATATGTAAAAAACTAAACTTCAACCCACTCACATTTATCTCATCCTTCAAAGAATGTAACTGGTATCCTCTAAAGTACCTCAGTCTTGATGACACAGTTGAATTTTTTAATACTACCTTCCTGAGCATCCTTAATTACCACACCCCCATAAGACTTTCCAGAACCAAAGCACAACCCTCCCCATGGCTACAGAAAAACACTAAGTCAGAAATGAAAAACAGGGATAAAGCCTGGGAGCACTGGCACAAAACCAACCTCCCCCAGCCTGGTAGCACTGGCACAAAACCAACCCCCCCCCCCCCTCAACTAGACAGAAATTCCTAGAACTACTCAATAGAGTCAAAAAGCTAATAAAACAGGACAAATTCCAATACTACCAGTCTGCCCTAGACTCATCCCAACACAACCCCAAACAATTCTGGTCCTTCATAAACTCCATCCTCCAACCAGGTAAAGTCAGTACCCCTCCTCCTAACATCCCTCAGTCCTCTAAAAATATTACTACCTCATTCAACACATGCTTCACACAAATCATACTATCACTAGCTAGACAACACAACCCCCCTCCCCTCCAACCCACACATTCAACTAGTAATCTCCCCACTGTCTTCTCTTTTTCTCCTATTCCTACCTCCAATATAAAAAACTCTTAAATAAACTTAAACCCACTAAATTAGCAGCAGACAACCTCCCAAGTGAATACCTACAAATCGCAGCTGATGCTGTAGCCTACCCAGTATCCATCTTGATTAACTGATCTCTGTCAGAAAGTTACATTTCCACACTATGGAAAGTATCACATATAATTCCCCTCCAAAAAGGTGGCCCCTCCACAGAACTAACCAATTACCGCCCCATAGCTATTCTCTCTTTACTCTCCAAAATACTAGAGAGATGCATTTACTCTCAGGTCTCACACTACCTCCTTACTAACAGCCTCCTTTCCAATACTCAGCATGGTTTCCGACCAAACCATAGCATTACCACTGCCTTACTCTCCTTTACTAACACTATCCTTCAGCATATAAACAATGGCTATCTCTCCTCTGCTACTTTCCTAGACCTAGCTAAAGCATTTGACATGGTCCCACACAAACCACTCATCTCTGTCCTCAATAACCTATCCTTTTCTCAATCAGTCACCAACTGGTTTCAGAGTTACCTGTCTGACCGCCAACAATCCATTGTATGGTAGAATGACATATCTCCGCAACTACCTGTCTCTGTATTGTTCCCCAAGGATCCAGCCTTGGACCCCTACTCTCCTCTATTTTCACCAATAATCTAGCCTCTGCCACCAAACATAGCACACTCATACAATACGCAGATGACTTAACCATCATCTGCTCAGCCCAGTCCCTACCCAAACTGCAAAAAGTCACACAGGAAGCCTTTTCCTCTGTTGAAACTTGGTTATCCAATGCCCAGTTATTACTCAACCCAAACAAAACTAAACTACTCATCTTCCAACCAACCAAACATACTCAAAACAATTCTCACTTTAACATCACAGAAAAAGACAACACCACTATGCACCCAACAGGAAACACCAAATAGCTAGGAGTGGAAATAGACAATAAACTAACATTTAACATTCACATATCCATGACCATAAAAAAGTCCACAAAAAACTAGGAGCGTTATACAGAAATAAGCAACTTCTCATCAAAGCAGCAAATATTTTAGTAGCAAATTCCCACCTTATCTCCACCTTACTTTATGCCCCTCCAATATATACCAACCTAAGGCAATAAGATCTAAACAAGCCCGAGACCTGCTGCAACAAAATTGCCAAATTTGCCACAGGGGCATCTGGGCTGGCTTGAAGTCCCTCACCTCCTTCAATGGTATCAACTCACACTCACCCAAAAACTAGTAAAACATCCACTAAAAGTCCCCTCCGTCCAGAATATACTCCAACCTTATCACACCACCAGACCACTAAGATCCAGCAACAAAAATCACTTACAGGTCACTAAAGCCAATAACTCTGCTGGAGAAGCATTATTCTCTTGTACCATAGCCAAATTATAGAACTCCCTCCCACCCACAATTACCTCCATACCATCATGCACCCACTTCAAAACTTTACTAAAAGCACACCTAAAAACATGCTGGCTATGCCCTTGCAACTCCCACTCTAATATCACCCACCCCATCCACCCACTACCTTTCTTTCCACCCCACTAACTAGCTCGGATGCTCACAAGCCTAGCTACTTATTATACAACAGGAACTTCTTATTGTAACAATTGTTAATGTCTGCTATGTACTTCGCAGATGATAAAGATTCTAGTTGTCTACTGATGTACTATGTTCTTCATCTGTAACTATATTTGCAATTGTTAATTGCTATGTTGATCAAATTGTTAATTGCTATGTAAATCCAATGTAACTATTGTCTGTATATTTTAACTGTAGAGCTTTTCTCCCCAGGCCTCCGCTGAAAATGTACCTACGTCCAGTCGGACACTCCCGGTCAACAAATGTAAATAAATAAATATATATATATATATATATATATATATATATATATATATATATATATATATATATATTATATATATTTACAGTAATTGTATGTATATACACACACACACACACACATATATATATATATATATATATATATATATATATATATATATATATATATATATATATATATATAGAGAGAGAGAGAGAGAGATTCACTTTATAAACCTGAAATACTGAAATCTCGAATTTTAGTATCTCAAGACTATAAAGCCGAACATTCACAATATTGAAACCCCAAAACCGTGAAATTCAAAATCGTGACTTTTAAATAAACCCTCCACCACACAAATAAATATACATACACCTTCCTCCTCAACTACAACAAACCAACAACAGGCACACAAACACAACAACACAAATACACACACCTACCCTACATATAAGTGGGGGGGCAAGCCCCCCTGCACCCCCAACACCCCCGTTCTCTCTCGGTCTCTCTCTCTCTCTCTCTATATATATATATATATATATATATATATATATATATATACATATATATATATATATATATATATATATGTATATGTATATACTAAGTCCGAGGTCACACTAAAAAGACAAAGATACTAAACCCACCACTACATACTCTATATTCCCCTTGCACAAACACACATCACATACGTACAAACACCACCACTCTCAACACTTACACACTCACACTCTTACCTACCTATCCTAACCTACACCTAAAACTCCCCAACACACTCACATACACTCACATCTCTACCCAAAACTCTTAAAAAAGAGCACTTACCTGAATCTCCACATATATCCACACAATGGCAGGCAAACCATATCCCACAGTACACCGCACCTTCCAATCACAACAAATCTCATTTAGTGCACCACCACAACCATGGATTTGATACTCTGAATTCGATCAAATTAAGTTTCGTTCCACTGCACTTTCGGCACTTTCATCTCGAGATACTGAAATTCGACATTTCAGTATTTCGAGATAGTAATGTGCCTATATATATAAAATTTGGTTTTGTTTTGTTTGCTTTTTTTTTGTTTTGTTTTGTTTGTCTGTTCAGAATGTCTGGTTGGCTGAATTTCCTGCTTATGTATTTTTTTTCTTTTTTTTATGAATGAAAAAATATGCTGTCTAGAATCAGGCACTGTTGAGAGTGTCGGCTATACTTTGGGAATCTACATTATCGAAGTTGGTTTGCAAACTGCTGTACAGTTTGAAACATTCTGGCTATACATCTATGTGTTATCTACTGTGTATAAAATTACTCACTTTAATATTTATGTTTTATCCATTATTAATTAATTTTTCATTATTTTCTAGTTTGCCAGGGGATAGTTATCAGCAATCGCATCCGAGGCCTTGTGGAGAGTCCAAACTTTCCTGGTCTTTACCCTTTCAATTCCTTATGTAACTGGACCATTCAGGTTACAAGTAGCAACACCATCAACAACACCTTTAATACATTTATCCTGGAAGATCGCACATCCTGTACCTTTGATTACGTTATGGTAAGACAAATCTAAGACAAACAACAACAGCCATTTTCAAGGAAAGTATGTCTGGTTCATTTACTTCTCTTTTATGATTGGTTAGTGCTTGCTTTTTTGTTGACTGCTTTGTTAGAAATATTTCTGAAAGAGTTAAATGTGGTATAAAAATAACTTAATTTGCTAAGGAAATGTGCCACACCTTTGCCCTAGATTTGCAATATACTTTGTGAACCAATTTCTAGAATGAAAGATGATATACCATGATTGCAGTAAGTATAAAAAGAGAAAATTATTTCTTTATTTCAGATTCTGTTTCAGAAATGCAAGTAAGCAATGTGTATCCAACTTACTAGAAGTAAATCAAGCTGTCACCAGGCTATTAGGGACTAAAAACTCCTGTAGCCTTTCACATGGTTCTTTTTCTTTCATGTCTGGGAAGCAGAAAGCCACACCGTCATCACAAAGAATATTACTGGCTTTCTTGTTGATAGATATGCCAGGATATTTGGCCAGTGGAAAGCTCGTATATTATTCAGTCCAAACATTACAGTAAACTCACCATAAACCAGCATGTTTTATTTACTGAGACAATAAAACACAAAACACTCTCTAATAAATCCTGCTGAATGAGCACCACTACTTTTCTCTGAGAGGTCTACTTCTTAAGACTGTGTCATCACTCTTTTTTAATTTCCTTTCTACTTCCATATCTTCCATAATTATATTTTCCCTTACCTGACTACATTTTTTACATTCTGTTATATCTTTATTTCACCCTTCATTTGTTGCCACTAGCATATGACAGTTATTACTTTCAGTCAAGAAACCCTGTCCTGTTAAACCTTGAAGGCAAAAATTATCCATTTCTTCCATAGTGTGTAATGTGCCCCTCCGTAATCACTTCACCAAGCCAACTTCTGCCAAACACGCTTAAAATGGAAAGGTGTGTTTGCACTTCCACTCAACTCACTTTCACTTGCATAGAGCCAAAAAATATAGCAAGTATGTGGCTTATGATTGGCTAAAAGCACTGCATACCCCCCCCCCCCCAAATTGGTTTCTGTCTCATTAAAATAATAGGAAACCTCTCTGTGGCTAAAAAAGCCAAAAAAAAACAGTCCTTCAATAGTCTAACAAGAGAGCAAAAATAAGTAGAAAAGAAAGCACACCCATTTCCCCTTCAGCTGCAACAATGTATGTATATACGCATGTACCTGCTTGTTTATTGATTTATTTTAATTTGCTTCGTAACATAGACCACTTAACAATACTGACCAATTTCAGACTGAGCCCAGAGGCCTGCAGACAACAAACATTATACATGCAAACACAGTTGATAGAGGCTCTCATACATGAGTGGTAAACATGCAAATGCAAACAACAGTTCTGAATACAATAGTGAGAGACAAACATATCAAGTCATGTACATGTTTACAACAGAAAGTAGGAAAAAAAGAGGTGAGAACGTATCGGTACAAGTAGTATAAATATTCAGTAACCAAAATATTTGTAAAATAGATTCTGTTAGTAATAATCAAGATAACTTTATGTTCAGTAGTTACATATCCATACCTTAACAGAAATCCTTAATCAAAGGCTGATGAACTGGAAAAAGTGGAACATAATTGCCTTTACTGAAATCCCAACTAACATTTACATAAAATTTTTACAATCACAATAATTACTTGATCGAGGTAGAGCAGAACTAGCTGTCCAGAAACTTAGTAAACCTCCCAGTTTTTACAGAGTTCTTCAGTTTCAGTTACGCTGTCAGATGCTGCAGGAAAAACATCAGTTATTTTGGTACTAACATGTAATGCAATGACCAGTGCTAGTTATAATGGCAAGCAGCAGACCAGACCTCCTGGCATTTACTAGCCAAGACCAAATTCAGACAGGATGACTACTCTATACTTTGAAAGTAAACCTGTCATCACAGTAGACAGATTACAGTTTAATAAGGCTTAAAGTTCAGTATCCTAAAAATGTACATGAACCCTTAGAAACCTAAAATGCGGATGACAAGTATTTAATAAAAATGTAGATCATAAATCACTGATGTAGAACTGTTTGGTGAAAAAAAGTCCATGTTGTTGCTGCCTGATTTATCAGTAGATGATAGCACAAAGTACTTTCTTCAGATTAAGAAATTCAGAAATACAAAAGTTTCCATACATTATATACCTAATATAATTTAAGCATTAAATCTAGATAACTTATAAAACATGAGTATAACGGGTATGTTATTCTCAATCAAGGATGCAGTTATCAAACAAGTTGTCTGTGCTGACTTTTGTATTGGTTAAAGTGTAGGACAAGCAAAAAAGCCAAATTTAGAAAAAAACATTTAGCAAGCAAAATCATTTACTATAAAACAGACTGCGAATATTTTGTTTCCCTTTTTGCAGTAAACTGCTCAAAGAGCTTTACATTGTTGAACCTGTTGAACCACAACTACAAAATAAAGATTCCAGAATAAGCAATCCAAAAAATTATTGCTTCTTAAATTTTCTGACAGCTCCATCTAAGTGACTGAAATTTCATTGTGGTGAATTTACAGTGAACTGCTGTTATTCCTTCAGAATATAATACGTGTTGAAGTATCAACAGTTTTAAATTGCTAAGAGTTTAGTCACACAATCATGTCTGCATAAGTGATTTTGTCATGATCCAAGTCCTGTTATCAGCAAGACTGTGAACATTCAGTTTCATCTTCGGGTCCAAATGGAGAGATGACATGTCAGCAAGCAAAGCAGAGTAGTATTGCTGTAACTGAATTCATCCTCAAGTCTTTCTCAGTACCTTCACGAGGTGGATCCTGTTTTCACAAAATCTCACCAAGATGACACTGATATGTAGACTTCATTTTATATAGCATATATCATGGACAGAAGTAGGTTACAAAATAAAAAAGATAGCTGGGTCCATAAGACCCAGGATAAATTAGTGCCCAATCCTGATAGGCGCACTGGTGCCAGGACTGGAAAAAATGACAGTGTAGAATCCTCAAGACACGAAAACATTCCTACCATGGGGCTAGGCCAAGTCCAGGGGGAGGGTGACCCCCATGTTGTAGAAGAAAGTGGCAGTCCACAAAAATCACAGAAACTGACAGGCCAAAAAAGAGACATGAAGATAATACAGTGGACTATTGAGGATAAGAAAGAAATTATGCATTATTAATACCATGTAAGAAGCCCAGAATTTCCAGACAGAAGATATATAAAAAAATTAAGAGAGAAATTAGAGGAAAGAAAAATACTTCGACAAGAAAAACTATCAGAAGTTTCAAATAAAAAACGTGTGTTCATTAATACAACAGATTTATGAAAAACATTATATAGATCATGAAACCTTAGGCTGTTTGGAAAAAGAAGTGACTGAGGAAATGCAAAAGTATAAGGAATAAAATCTGGAGACTTTTGAAAGGTATAAAAAAGAAAGACATGGGAAAGAAAGATCTGATATGAGGCAATATTTATACAAAGGAGAAAACCAAATTAATCAACACAAAAAAGGTAGTCTCAAAGATATTTGAAGAGAAAACAAGCAAAAGCATCCAGATATAGCAAATTTTCCATTAAAGAAATAAGATCACAATGAGGGAACATAGAACGGAGGAGTAGTAATGTAAAGGTTAAAAAAATAGAAGCTGAAGTTATGGAATACTTGCAAAGTGAAGGATTTAGTGTAGAAATTCTAACACAGGGTACATCACAACATGATAGAACAATGAACCCCCAAAATAAGGAGAAACAGGTGAAGCAGGAGACATCTGAAGAAGATATATGGATATGGGAAAGAAAAAGGCATTTAATATGGTGCAATATTTACACAAAGGAGAAAGCAAAACTAATCAATACAAAAAGAGCAGCACATAAGATATTTGATGACAAATATAGGCAAAGACATCTGGGTGTGGATAGTTTTACAATACAAAAGATGAGAAAACAAAGAGGAAAAGTAGAAAAGAGGATTAGTAATGGAGAAGTTAAAGAAATAGGAACTTAGGTTATGGATTACCTGCGAAGTGAAGGATATAGTGTAAAAAATCTAACTCAGATAACATCACAGCAGGATAGAGCAATGGATCCCCAAATTAAGGAGGAACCAATGGAGTGGGAAACATCTGATCAGTTGCCATATAAAGATACTTTGGAGCCTAATGTAAGAAACCAGTACAAATGTTCAGTTGGTCTTGCACAGAAAGGGATGGAACAGGAAACTGTGGCAACTCTGATGCAGTCAACGTTGTGGAGTGATAGAACAGTGAGTTCCCATATGAAAGAGCAGTGGATAACACAGGATGAAACTGGAGAGAATGCGAAATAGACTATAGAAAGTCAATAAAATCCAAAAAGTTAGAAGCTTGACAACACAAATGAACACAGTAATTAGGACTGTCCATACAAATGCAGGCAGTATAACAGAAGTAAATAGGATATGTTAACTGTGCAGCTAAATTTATAACAGGTAAAGTCTTACCACAAAAACACAGGGTAGTAAGTGAAAGGAAGAGAAGAACTCGAAAGTTATTATGGATGTATGGAACAGAGAAAGCTATAAAGCACTTAAGACAAGAAGTGTCACTATTAAAAGAGTATAGAAGAAGGAACAGATCAACAAAAATACTCAGAAAGATAGACATGATAAAAGCAATGCACTGCATCAGAACAGACCAGGATCTATTGAACACTCTCACAAATAATAAACTAAAAATATCAGCACAGGCTGAAAAACTTAGAATATATTCAGATAAATATAAAGGAAAAGTATTAAATAAGCAATTTACTGATAAACTAAAAAAAAATTATAGAGAATTGGGAAACAAGGCAAAAGGAATTGAAACACCACCAAAAAATGAAGATATAGATATATTTTAGAGAAGTATCTTTGAAGATCCTGTGGAACATAACACATATGGTAAATGGATAGAAGAAGTAAAAGAAAGAATAAGAAGTTTAAAGGTACAGGATGTGAAATGGGATGAAGTAACAGCCAGAGATTGAAAGTTAAGAAAAGCCTCTAATTGGAAAACCCCAGGCCCATATGTTGACCCTGAACAGACACCAGCCTAGTTAACAGCAGGCAAAACAATACCCCTACTTAAGAGTGAACCTGCAAGCTTCTCCAAAAACTATAGACCAATAACTTGCCTGATGCTGACAGAGTTTATATTCATTTAGAAGAAAACTCAATTATGGCAGTAGAACAAAAGGGTAAAAAAAGAAAGTCATATGGAACAAAGGAGCATTTGTTGTTAAAGTTATAATGGAGAACTGTAAAAAGGGGAAGAATTTAAGTATGACATTGATAGACTACCAAAAGCATTTCACAGTATCCAACATTCATAGATAAAAGCATGCTTAGAAATGTATAAACTACACCCTACACTGATTGATTACATTACAGTAACTATGAAACAGTGGCAAACCACGTTGCAGTTAAGACGTGATAAATGACAAATTATTATTCCAGGGATGAGAATTCAAATGGGAATATTCCAGGGTGACTCTGTCACTGCTGCTCTTTTGTCTTGCCCTTAACCCAGTAAGCTGTCTACTTAAAGATTAGGTCATAGGTACAGTTTGTCTCCCAGAAAACAACAAAGTTTAAAGACTTCAGTTACAAAACCAGAGTCATAGAAAACACTGTAGCTTCCAAAATAGTACTTTATTACACAGATTAAGGGCTTTTGTCCAGCTAATTCACAAACTTCTTCAGAATCAATTATACAATTCAAAACATTATAGAAAATCTGCTCATTGAGACCTGGCAGCACGCATGTATGCAATTTAAGTTGCCACAAGGTTTCTTTGCATTCTATTAAATCAACCCAGGGCCCACCTTCCATTTTCTTAACCGCTGTATCCATGCCAAAAATTAAAAAAATATGTTCAGGGTATTTTTCCAAATGCTTATACAATGAGTTGTTAATCTGCTTCTTCCTTATAGCTGATATGTGCTCATAAATATGCTCTTTAAATTTACGCTGGGTCTTTCCTACATAGAAACTGTCACATTCCTTGCACTTCGCAGATTTCATTAGTTAGCATTTTAAGACTTATGTCTTATAAAGTGCAAAAAAATGACAATAGTTTTGTGCCATTAATATTATATTGTATTATATATACAGCAAAAAGTTTTTTTTCTTGTAATATATACAGTATTTTTTATAGGTTTTTTCTATGCTGTGCTGGTTGAATTAATGGTGGTATTGTACTGGTGGAAAATGTCATGTCATTTTTTAATGAATGGGATAAAAGAGGTGTGGCTGAATTATATAATTGACTTACGAAATCTGTGAATTAGCTGGAAAAAAGCCCCTAATCTGTGTAATAAAGTACTATTTTGGAAGCTACTTGTTTTCTATTTCACTAGTTTTGTAACTGGAGTTTGTTTCAATTTCTGAGTTTGTTTTGTAAAGTTTAAAGACTTCTCATCTTCTTTTTGTAGTTGATTTAAAATTGTATAGCTCATCAGATGAGGAACTGAAAGCACAACTGCAAAACTTTTTCAGGTGATATAAGAATGTTATTTGGTGTTGATACATCTGCAAAAGCAACATTTAAAGCAGGAAATCTGCAGCACCAAGAAAACATCAGTTTGGGACAGGAGTGTGATATAAAATAACTTGAGCAAAAGGGAGTGTATAAATATTTTGGAAATGGTGAAAGATCAACAATAAAATGAACAAATGCAAATAAAACTTAGTAAGGAATACTTTAGGAGACTTAAATTAATACTGAAAAGAGCATTGACATCTAAGAACAAAATCCAGGCTATAAACCAATTTGCTTTTCCTTTCCTAATTTACAGTTTTGGAATGATTGACAGGCCCCAAAAGGTGTTGGATAAATTGGACAGGAAACAAGAAGGAAGCTTCATGTTCATCAAATGATTTAGAAAGATCAGTGCCTACCAAGACTATATATTCCCATTCTGAAGGAGGTATGGACCTCCTCAAAATTGATCACATGTATAAATCTGCAGTCATGGGACTCTATACATATCTGCTGGCCTCACAAGACCCAAACATAGTGACAGTTTTGAAACATGAGGAGAATAAGTCTTAGATGACTTCCCTGCTTAGTTTAGCAGAAGCATATTGGCGTCAAGCAAGAATGGAAATCAAACCAGAAGTAGAAGGCAAGAAATGTGAAAAATGCATAAGTATATTTGCAAGTATAGAAAACTTCTGGGACAACCTCAGGATAGAATGCAAGAATAGTTAAGGAAAGGTGAATTTTAACCAAAAGATGAAAGATTTATATTGGCAGCCCAAGAGAGTGGACTACATACACATTGGTTTACAAAGTCCATTGAAATGTGAGAGAAACAGTCGAATATATGTTTTGTAAAACAGAATTGGAAACAGTCGCACATCTTGTTGCTGGTTGTGATATACCAATGGCAGAAGGACTGTATACTGAAAGGCATAATAATGTGGCAAGACTGTTGCAATGAGGATTGTGCAAGCATTATGATACTGAAGTAGTTGAAAAACATTGGCACATGAGCCACAAAGTATTATAGAAAATGGTGACATTTATATCACATGTGATCACCCACTAGCAAAAGTTCAAATAATAAATGGGAGAAAACCAAATATAGCCACCCTCTCCAAAGCAAAAAACACAGCATCAGTGGGACCAGTGGTGCCTCAGCGGATCCTGGAAACTATCTCTTAAACCTGGTCGATTTCTTTTGAACAGTCACCAGGCCATTGATTGGGGAAGGTGGTCCACACACTACCTACCTACCTACTTAAGCCTTCGCCTTAATAATACACTCCAGCGGCATTATAGATAAGAGCTTAAATATAAACCCCTATGTCACTAGATGGGTTACAAACTGGCTCAAGGACAGAACCCACATGGTTAGAATTGCTGGAGCCATGTCAGACTCCAAACCAAGAGGTACAGGCCAACATGCTCCAGACGACACAAGCATCCTCCAAAGGGCCTCATAGAACAGACAACTGGGTGCCAGAACCCCATGCCTCAAGCTGATTAGAAAAACAATTTATATAGCCCACCTAATCATGAAGAGATTCAGATCTAGATCAGGACATGCTGGACAGAGTCCTCATTGACTCTCTTCAAGAGGAATCTTGATGAGTAGATTGTCACTGTTAGACAGAGGCACAGTATACTAACCTCATTAATTTAAAATGGGTGGTGAAAGAATAGTCCATGAAAGGAAGACAAAAGTAGCATTGATCATTGAAATTGCTACACCCAGTGACTACAGTGGCTTATGTACAGAAAGACACAGGGTCATAAAATATCAGGATTTACAAGCAGAAATGAGGGCAATGTGGAAAAAAAGAGCAACGGTTCTTATAAAGACATACTTAGATATGTTGCCAGTACATGTAATTCCATATGAATTGCAGGAGACATTACTGGGCACAATGTGGGTGCTGCAAAGAGCACTTCTGGCAAACATGAAGGACTGAAACAATACTAATTTCATGAACTTTAATAATACTTTGACTTAGGAATGGGCTTCTTTTCCATTATGGTATTAGATACCCAAAAGACTTGGAGAAATTAAAAAAAGAATCCTCTTTGTATGACTGTTTGACTGAAATAATATATTTACTGATTCTTTAGAGATTTGTGTTTTAGTAAATTTGGAATCACATGTGGTCAGGTATAAACACCAGGCCCCAACTGATATCTGGCATGGTCTAGTGATGTCCTCAGGGATAATATATCTACTATTGTCCCACAAATACGGATCAGATAAATTAACCAAAAACAGTTTTTGTAGTTTGGTTAGTTTAAATAAGGCCATGAGTATATGTGGTATCAATGCCTCAACAGGTAGTGCACTCCCTTTTTATGCTAGAAGATCAGAAGACTTTGAGCTTTGTTCCTACATAAGATAGCTGGATTATTTTTCTACTACTATCATTGCAGTGAAGTATATGGGGGGGTTGCTAAATTCCTGAGTAAGCCATTCTTCACATGAGGCATTAAATCAAGGCCCCATGTGCCTGAGTTGGTCAAAGCTCAGTTGGATATAAAAGATCCCAATGCAATGATTAATAGGAATAAGAACATTTCCATGGTGCCATGGCTACATTCTCCTACTCAATATAAATACAACCTCAGGTTTTCACTGAAAAGAGGCCATGGATTTAGTGGGAGTAACACAGTCATACCTCTCAGCTGTACAGATTTTTGCAGAATGTCCAGATTTTTTGCCTCATATTTTTGGTCTGTTTTTCATAAAATTGCGTTTTTTCTGGCAAATTTGTGATAAATCATTAAAGCCTGAAGTTAGAAAATAATGACAGGTATTCGGGTTTCAGACTTCGTACCCTTTAGAAAAATCCATGCTAAAGCAAACCTGTTATTCTGTCAACTTTCTAAAATTGTAAGAGCAATATTTAAAAATTGTCCCTATTTTTGGTACTTTGTCCCACTTTTATTAATGGCTTTGTCCAGATTTCTTGCTGTAAGAAGTTGAGAGGTATGAACACAGTTAGCAACATGTAAATAAATTAATAATTTGAAATACAGCCTACCATGTCTGGATAAAATAAAATAGCTCAGTAAAATTCAGTAAAAAAGAAAGGCAAACTGTAATGGGTCAGAAGGTTGCAGTTGGGAAGTGTAATTACCTTAATTATTACAATGGAAATGTTTTGTTGACACTGTTTTGTATATTGGCTTCAGAGAATGGCCACATGAATTTGCAGCATTAATTGTAAAGTGTCACATAGCACTGGGACAGCTGAGTCACAGCAGCCGAAGAAAAAACACCCAGACGTATCAATGCCTTAAACTGGACAGAGGTTTAGCTTTTTCATAAAAAACATTTCTGTCTGGATCTATGCATCCTTATCAGTACTCCAGTGAAGGTTTGATCCCTCCTTCAAGTTTAAGCAACAGTAAAACATCTTTATATGGCTAGTTCTTTGAAACATTATACTTACTCTTAATGAAGAGTTTCCTAATTTTAGACACCCTCCTTGGAGGACAGACACAAATAATAGTCCCCAAATGGCATATGTCATATTCCAGAGGAATGTCTTCATAAGAACAGTCTTGTGTATGGAAATAAAATGAGTTGCTGGTGCTGTCTACATTGACAAAGTTGTGCAGAATATACAGACCCAAAAGATGTAACCATATAACCATATAGCGAATGGATGTGGTAGGGGTGTCACTTTAAAAGTGTTGCTTTTCTAAAATGGAGTCACTTTTGAGGCTGAGCAGTTATGGTAGCATGAAGCTGCATGTCCATCAACATCATTTAAGTAAAAGTCAGCTTTATAAGGTAGAAGAGCAATTTGAGAAAAGTAGTACTCTAGATTGCTAAAACGAATTCCAGGCATCATGTGGTGCTACACTGAACCCATTTTCTCTAAAGATGGATGGTGAATTATATTGTATTCTTGGAAAGCTAGATAGACTGAACATAGACATGAGGACCATGTGGGAAGCATTAGTGGCCATGTGGCAGAAAAAGTGATTTAATGAAAGATGCCATTTAAAAAAATGACAAGCACACCAGAGAGCTGGAAGCAAAAGTCACATGACAAGCAGAGGACATGCAGAAGCTTTGCTGCATGATAAACACATTCCTGCAACAAGACGGTTACGATAATAGAACAAGCTGAGAGAATGTCTGTATGCTGAGTCTGTAGGAAGGCTTGGAAGGAACAGATTCTGTAATGTTTGTGGAGGATTAGATTGTTGCATCTGCTGTATTTAGGTTACCAACTAGATAGATCGCACCTTACTGGAAGAATAATCAATCCTGATGATAAACCTTATCAAGTGGTTATAATGTGCCACAGATACATGCTGAAGGAATAGCTGATAAGGCAAGGGACACTACAAGAGGACATGAACTTAGCTGGATGTTGGGCCAAGTTACATGTGGACTTTTCTACAGCAGTATATAAGTGACATATGAAAATACACCTGCCAATTTGTAATCTATGGTGTGAGGGTGCTGTTGTCAAGCTATTTTGTCTGGCAGTGCTATGATTCATGTGGCAGTGTTCTGTACACTGATACTGTTTGTGGAATGAAGGGTAGGTGGAAAACAGATAGACACCATGAAGATGTTAGCATGGACATGCAGCCTGTGGTTACTGATGGCTTAAGTGAGTAAATGCAGAGAGATGTTCGTGCTATTCCTCCATAGGGGATTGCCATTCATCAGCATGTGAAAGGATTACTGATGTCTTGGAAGGGAAAAGATTCTGTGCCTCAGCATAGCATAATAGTGGCGGCTTCCTCAACACATGAGATTAAGGGAGTGCAAGAGAGGTTCCTATTTAAAAATTCAAAAGGCAGGAAACAACTTTGGTGGGAATGTGACAGTTCAGCTGATAGTCAGGAACTGGGCCAAAAGAGCGGGGAGTAACCATATAGTCTTGTCCATGCAGCTGAAGGGAAGCAAAAAGCCTGAGAAGTTTGGTGATCCTGATCTGGTAGCCTTATTGTAAAGTAGGGTAGGAAGGAGTTGGTCAGGCCAGCAGACAGAGAAAGGAATCACCACCACAATGGCTGAAAATGAGTAAGAATGGGCCTACTGTGTCTGGTTGACTTGTTCCCGTTTACACCATGTGTGCCTTCTTCTCCCTTTCTTAATGGAGTTGTGGTACTGAGATGTAGTCACAGAGTGTGGAGAGCAGCCTAGCTGTCTAATAAGCAGAACTCCAGAATATGTATAGATTCATGACCAGGGATACTTTTGTTGACTGATTAGGTTGTATATGGACTCTGACCCTCAATGCTGACTGAGGGATTTCTGCTTTCCTGTTTTTGAGTCTGTTTTTCTTAATAGAATTTCTGTTTTTATTTGCTAGGCTAAGACAACATTTTGTATTTTTTGCTATATAGTAGTGTATGTAAGTAAAGTTCTGCATTAGCATTGATATATTCTTCTGTTTATGAGTATTTGTATATCATTTGAAATTATTGATGGAAGGGCCGGGTATACATGTAATACGCTGAGGGAATTGTCCAATTCCATATTTTGACACTCATTGTAACTCACATTTTTCCAAATATTTGTATGACAGACTGGTGGAGGGAGACGTTTTCATGGGTACCAAAAAAAAGTATAGTGAAAAGAACTTTTTACCATTTTGGATGGATGTACTCTTAGAGAAAGTTAGCTGTGTTGTCTTGTTGGAGGTGTTATTCCCTGTACTGTTGGGTTGTCTTCTAATTTGTGTTTTCTGAGAGTTATGCTGCTGAGTACACGTATTAACAAATGGTGATTTATCCAGAGCTTTATTCATCTGAGCTATCAATGTTTCTGTGCTGGAGGCAAACCATGGCTTTCATTGCCTTCAGGCCAGGCAGTAAGTTGGGATGTGCAGGAATGGACACATGGCAAAGGTTTGGTGTAACAGGGTGGTTTAGGGTTGGGTAGCCTCTGTTATATTGTAGTTATTGTAATGATATGGCCATTATATATATATATATATATATATATATATATATATATATAGATATATATATAGATATATATATAGATAGATAGATAGATAGATATAGATATTTATTTATATTTCACTTGATATCTAGATAGATATGGATCAAATGAGCTGCGTCATGTGGCCTAAATGTTGGTATGTCCTTCTGGAAGAGTCAAATTCTATTTCAGGAACAAAATCTGGTTGTGTACATATTTTGCTACTCAGTATTTAATGCTTCATCTTTTCTATATACATGTGGCTGATAATGGATTATGTTTTCTATGGCTGTGACTTTTTAGTGAATAACTATATATGTAAAATGTTTGAGATGTTCCAAGCTGTGGTGGTAGGCTTATATTTCAAGAAGATGAAGGTTTCTGCAGGGTCATAGGTACAATTTAATTTGTACATGCTTGAACATATGGGGTTTTTATATCACTGCAATATGGGGTTGGTGGGAGAAAGTGCATCACATCTTTTTTAATGACTTTACTAAATTATCACTTAAGACAGAGGCACACATAAATATAAAAGAAAGCAAACCTTATTAATATTTTTCATTTACATACATTATACCTTGCATATGCATTTTCTTTCTTTATAACAACTCTCATTTAGTCCATTACATAACTTGTAGAATTCCCTCTTTTTCTTTAACCTCACAACGTCTCCTGAACATTATTTTGTATGTGCTGTTCCCACAAATTCCATGTATTTCTATGTAAATTGCTCTTTCCCCTTTTTAAAGGGCCCATTTCCACTTCTTTTATCTCTTTTACAATGTTAATACTTTAAAAACAGTTGGTGTAGAATTTGATTTTCATTTTTTGTTAATTGCTTTTAACTAGCCAATGGAATTAACTTCTTAAAGGAGAATCGCACCCACAGACTCAAAAAACATGTTTATTTCATCATGGTTTGGTGTTTTCTACATTTTAACACCACTCTGGGACTATTTACAGGTTTTTAAATATTTTTATATGTAATTTCTGAGTCTGACCACACAAGGTCTGGCATCTTAAAGTAATTCTGATTATTTAATCTGTCGCTAGGTGTCCTACAATGATGTGCTCATCTGTAAAAAGTTACATCACGCAGGCCTCTTTCTTCCTAAAGCTCCCATCACTGCATTGATTTTACATGTATAGACTGCTGTCTTTCAGTCAGTTTTAAGTAACATTTCATGCTGTTCAAAGACTACTTAAAAGACAAACAGCTCTACTCAGTGGCATACCGCCTGTTCAGAGGCGATCTGTGCCTGATGTATAAAGCCATGTCCAACCCGGAATTAATGGACATGCTGCACCTCAGAAAATCCAAATCCCATCGAGCTACGCGCTCGAGAGACTTGAACCTCAGCACTGAAATAAATAGGACATGCTGGAGGGACAGATTCATAACCCAGAGACTCCCTTCACTCTGGAATAAAATCCCAGTCCAGGTTAGGCAGAGTCCCTCATTGACTCTCTTCAAGAGGAATCTTGATGAGTGGATGGGAGATCGTAGGTTTACCCCGGGTATCACTTCTGTGTCACTGTTAGACAGAGGCACAGTATACTAACCTCGAAAAAGGGCATAGCAAAATAAATTTAAAATGGGTGGCGAAAGCCAAACACATTCTGGCTAGGCTTATAAATGCCCTAGGGCAGATAGCCTAGTATGAACCTATGAACCTATAAATGCCACAAAACAGATTTCCAAAGTGTTTTTACTGCTGTTTCTTTTTAGAATGGCTAAACTGCAGTTTTTTTTGTGAAGCCTGAATTTGTAGTACTTTGACTTATCTCCCATCTCCCTTCACACCTAACTTCCCTAGCTATCGAATTGCTAAGGGTAATTTGAGCTGTTACCTGCTGTGATTGACAGCTCACAGCAGGAGACCTGATTCATGTACTGTTTCCTTGTTCTAGCCTTTACTTTCTGTATAGGTAGGGGAAGGATCAGAGAGCTGTAACATCACAGCATGGGTGGATTTATGGACGGTCATGGTGATGTCAGTTTGGGGAGGGAATTGGTCAGAAAACTACCTGTATGCAGTGGCCTTGATGACATTGATGAATTGGAGACTTTTCCAGGGTGGGTTAAAAGTTTTTTGAAAGTGAAACCAACACAGTACAGTAATGTACTGTTCTAGTGGAGAGAAACAGTCAATTTAAGATATTTTAAATGCTGTGTTGTTGTTTATTCATGGCAAGGACAATAAATATGGAGAGAAAGGACAGAAACGTTGAACATTTAATAATAGAATCCTGTTGTTGTCTTTTAAGGTGTTACTATGTTTATGCAATTCAGATCCTGTGTCCCTTCTCAGACAAATCATTTCCTTAGTTACAGCCATATACTGCCCCGATATTTTTGACAGACTATTTTGTAAGGAATTTTTTAAAATTGCCAACTCATTACACTTCCAAAAAACACATTACAAGTTACCTCTTTTTTCTCCATCATGATATTCCAGCAATTGCTATCTACTTGAGGAAAAAGTCTGCCTGTGTAAACACTTCTAAGCAAAAACCCTAAACCTTCTACTATTTGTTGTATAATTGGGAGCCATATATATGTCCTCCCACTGTTCCCCTGTAAATTGTTTTTCTAGCATACCTCTCAACTGTCCTGAATTTAATGAAAAGTAAAGATTTTTATCTTAAAATAACAGGGTGCCACAAAATCCCAAATGACCCCTTTTAAATGATTTCTTGAGTTCAGTTTGCCCCCCCCTCACCAGACATTGGCAGGGAGATGACACAACTGGATTCATAATAGAGACTATATGTGAGTGAGGATTGAAGAAGCAAGTTTGTAGCTTTCCTTGCTGCCTGCTAAAGTCAGCATATCAAATAACAAGCAAGTGCTGAAGTATTAGTGAAGGGAAAGCAGTGAGTAACATATTCTGATTTTTTTTTAACTTAAGAGGCTGCTTAAATATAGACATTTATTCAGTGGTAGAGTGGAGTTTTCATCTGCTCATTTATAATTAAATTTCTCCCCATCCATGATCCTGCTTTGCCTCCCCCAAATTAGTTTGGAAGATGCACAGACAGTCGTTAGTTACTTGAATGATGCATGGCTTAGGATTCTTCAAAATGAAGTGGTATGAAGGTCAAGCTGCTCAATTTCATATACTGAACTGGATCAAAGTACAATATTACATTGTTTACTCTGTTCTGTCATTTCAGCAGAACTAATGATTTAATTGCTGTAGGCAAATTACTTCTCCACCAGACTGAGTAAATAAGCAAACACTTTGTGTGTGACTGTGCAGCCTCCTCAATTGTACAGCACAGTACATAAAAACTACAACCGGCTCATGTAGCATTCTCAAGACCAAACGTGTCTCTTTGAAAATGATTATATTAAAACCAAATGACTGGCAGACCACAAATAAAAGATCAGGCTTGTTAAATTTTATTCTGAGCTTAAATATAAAGAAATATGCCACAAGATTCACAAAGCTTCCATGCCAGAATAAGCTATTCTTGCAGGGAAGAGTCCACATCTGTGTAGAGCAGCAGTGCACCTTGAATATAAATGAAGGTGCGCTGCTCAGCTCTTACACTGACATGGATCTGTGTACAGGCATGGGGGGGTATGTCTGAGAGCAGTTCTTTCCCTATACTCACATCCCCTGCACTCCATAATTGCCATACGGCAATAAAATGGCAGCAAGAGTGTCCACAAAATACCTCTCAACATCTTAGAGTGTAAGAAATCTGGAAAAAGGAAATAAAAGTCTCGCTCACAGACTTAAGTTAATAGAATAGGTTATGCATTAACATGAATGTGCTGAAGGGTATGAAGTGTAAAATGCAAATGTCTGTCAGTGTTTTCAAACTGCACTCTTTAATGATTTATCACAAATTCACCAGAAAGCCACAATGCTATGACAAATGGACCAAAAATATAAGGCAAATATCTGGGCAGTCTGTGACAATCTATACAGCTGAGAGGTATGGCGGACACTATGTGTGTCCATGGAGCATACCTCAAATGCAAAGCCTGCCATGTAAAAGCACAGCCCTCCACCGATAATGTTGCAGAAATCAATGTGCATACCCTACAGTACAAAAATAAAACACAAAAGTTACATTTTTTTTTCAGTCCACAGTAAAGTTTAAGCATAGCTGAGTGGGTGTGTACGCATCTCGCAGCTCTGTTTAGCCTAGCTTACACATCATAAGGAGCTAAACAGGTATATACTCCAGACCATAGCAATGCAGAAATAGTGACATGGTTAGAGAATTTGCCTTATAAATAATCACTCCCGGTTTGATCCCCACTAAAGCCAATTACTATTTTACATGTGAAAGCAGTACATAATTTTTTTTTAATAATTAGGGAGTAAAGAACACATATGTGTTAACCAGAATAGTGTAGTAGGTCCAGATGTGAGGTGTGAGTGTAATAAAGTTGTGAAACACCCACATAAACACAAGTGCCCCATACAGTATAGTCACACAAGAATAAATGTAGTGAAACCACATCAGGGGATGTCAGGGAAGGTAAACAAATGTATAATATGTCAGGAATGATGAATATATCCCATACAGGTGGCAGTCCATAAAATAAAATATAAGCAATGCTAAGCATTGCACAGATATGCTGACCGGGTGTAAGCATTGTGTAAATATGAATGCTAAGCAATGAGTAGCCCTGCTAAGCAGATTTGCCCATTGGTAAGCAGTGCTGAACCTGCCCCTGTAAGCACTGCCAACCTTAGCTAAGCAGGTTTGCTTGTAGCTTAGCTTAGCATATTCAAAACCATCCATTCACTGCAAAGGGCAGGAAATTGACTGTATTTAAACCTCAGAGGTGGGAATACAGCTCATAACTGGTTGTAGCTCCCTACTGTAGGCAGTATGACAGGTGTTGGAGAGGGCATGTGCTTTCGGGCACAGCGCTGGGGCATACAGGAGTCCAAGGTCATGGCTGGACTCCTTGTAAAAAAACATGATGTGAGACTGCTGCAGGACCAGTATCAGGGCTCCCAATACAAAGCAGAGGCCTGGGAAAGTCTCACCCGCAATCTCACCAGTGCCACTGGTATCCCTCGGACTGGTAAGCAGTTCAACACCACTATGCTGAATTGAAGAGGAGGAAGAGGGAGCTCTTGGACCAGTGGGTCCAAGAAGAATGACAGAGGGGTGATGTCCCAGCAATGTGTAAGTACTCATAGCAATAACTGTTTACCAAAGTCCAGCCTGTATATGTGATGGATAGGTATGCATAAATGTTTCTCTATCTTCATTACAGCTCCAGCTGAGCGGGTTGAGAACCAGGAAGCCCATGCCAGTAGATTTCAAAGGCTGCATCGCGAGGCTGGTGAGAAACGTAGTATTCATACCAAATAAGTACAAAGGAGTGGAATGTCACCTGGCAGTATTAAAAATGGGTATGGTCTGTACTGAATAAAGCAGACAATATTACAGTAATAGTCTCATATAGGTTATATATAAATAAAAGTGTAACTGCCTGTCAATAAAATCCAAAACCCTGGACTGGTTGTGTTAACTCTGGTATGGTATGATTTGAAATGTGTACAGGTTATGCATAGCAACTATAGCTCTGAAAGCATTAAAAAATCAAGTCTCATCTGACAAACTTAGTGCCTCTATAAGATACAAGATTAACTGATATTAAAAATGTCACACACCAAGATCTGATATCTGAATAGTAATGTTGTGTTAACCACTGTTTTTCACACTGTGCTATGTCAAAAGCTATGTATAGGAATGTGTGTATAAGAATGTTGTAATTACAAGGTCAGACAGTATATCAAGGTGAGAATGAGAAAGAAATAATTCAAGGAAGAGACAGCAGTTTCTTAATAGTTCCTTCTGATGAAAAATACGCTTGTTATATTTTTAGCAGAAACAGCCACTGTTCAAATCTAGGGAGTGGTAGTAAGCTATATGCATAATTTCAACTAGGATTTTGTGAAAATGTGCATAAACAGTCAGGTAGTGTTAACAAACATTCCCTCTGCAGGTTTTCCAGGTAAGAGAAGGTATAAAGTAACTATAAGAAGGCTGTAGTTATACTGTGTCCAGCATCCATGGTCCAACCCCAAGGCTGCAAATGACAGCAAGATAAGTACATACACCAAGTGTTCTCACCCTAGAAATATTCAAAAGTGTCATGCTGTCACAGATACTGGTCCCTGCTAACAACAACCAGGGTGACCGATAGAAATCAAGGCAGAGTATGTCAGTAGCACACAGACACACACACACACACACACACACACACACACACACACACACACACGCCCACACACACAGACACACACACACACACACACACACACACACACACACACACACACACACACACACACACACACACACACACACACACACAAATACAGTATGAGTGCACATATGTAACCCGGACTATGTGAATATGGGTAGAAACAGTCATGTAGTATTAACAAACATTCTCTCCACAGGTCTTCCAGGTAAGAAAAAGTATAAAGTAACTACAAGAAGGCTGTAATTACACTGTGTACAAACATACCACTGCCCAACCCAACACCATTGTTGTTGTAATAATACCTGTAGAGTAATGAGTAGAGCAATGATCATTA
Organism: Protopterus annectens; assembly: GCF_019279795.1. NCBI lineage: Eukaryota > Metazoa > Chordata > Ceratodontiformes > Protopteridae > Protopterus > Protopterus annectens. Next base: position 124,717,444 of record NC_056728.1, read on the forward strand.
AAGCTGTGACCACTGCAAGACTCTACATTTGTTAACTAATATCCCCCCCCCACCTTATCATCACCAATAATCTAAACACATAAATGAATGGGTGTTATTTCCACCAAACCTACTGTTGGAACATGTGTCCTATTGTTCTACAAATGTTGAAATTTATTCCAATTAATGTTCCCTGTTCATATACTATCATTGGTGGTCTGTTGCTGTCAGTGTAACCTACATGTTGGTGTAATGCCTGCTGTGGTTTCATATATACATGTGTTCTGTTTGCTATGCAAATGTTCCAAATCTGTTGTTTTGGATTAATCAGAATACTCATGCATGCTGTTATAACTAACCCTGGAATGTGTTTACCACTACTAACCAACATATGTTCTAAAACTGCAAGACCATAGCATGTCAGGGAAGGCCGTTCCCAGCGGATCTGCCTCTCCTGCCTCATTTGGCCATGGTACCAGGCCCCAGCACATCTGGGATCCACCACGAGACCTCCTCATGTGCTGGTTCTGCACCACCTTTGGGTGGAACGACCTAAGGGGATGGGGCTCGTCCCCTCCAGGTGCAGGAGCAGACTGGATCCTGTCACCCGAAGCCAGGTCCAGGGTCTGGTGTGTAGCGAGCTCCACAAGGAATTTGGAGAGCTGCTATACAGGTTGAGGATGCGTGGTGTAATTAGAGGGTCAGCCTGCCCCTCCTGCTCTGCCCCCAGCACAGCCACCTTCGGGGCCGTGAAGATGTAGTGGTGACTGCCCATGGGTGGAGACATCAGTCCCACTCTATCCATTTGGGGGCTCATGGGCTTCAGATTACCAAACAACCCTCCCCGTCCAATGTGTTTACCCTCCACATGTGTCATATACTGCCCCTGTATGCTGTCTTGTCTGTCTTGTCTGTCTTCCTACCCAGTGTACCTCCCCAAATATACCTACCATCCTTCCTCAACATCCCACTCTCACCTTAAAAAAAAGGGCAATCTTTTCCCCAAACAAAATTTTGCCCCGTACATAGCAGTCCATTTTGCACACATGTCCACTGGACACATGTAATCTTAAACTGGCTTCACAACACATTATTGCTGTCCTCACCCCTCTCTGTCAGGGGTTTGAGTGTCCAAATGTACCTCCAAATTCAGTATATATGCACAACTGTTGCTGTAGTAGAAATGGACAGCTATGGACTTTCCCTACATCCATCCTGCACATCCTTAGCTATCTTTCATATTGTTTTACCCTCTTTGTTCCCCCTTTTTCAGGACTTTTCTATCACCCCTTGTTTCTTTTCTTTTAAAAAAATTAGCGCGGGGCTAAGCAGGAGTAAGCAGTAGTTCGCGGGAGTAAGGCTGTTTGCATGGTGCTAAGCAATGCCTAAACAGATTAAGCATTTTTGAGGCTAACTGTGTGTAGGCATAGTTACCCAGAAGTTAGCATTGCTTATCGCCATGATAACCCGCACAAATACAACTTACATCTGCTTAAAAGTGCCTTAATCATTCCGTATCCAACAGCGCCCTAGAAAGTCTTGACCCAGAAGTTTACACACCATATCCACAGCAAATTACAACTAAGCCATCTGAGCTGTAGATATATCTGAAGTTTATTCAAACATATCATGCAGCATAATCATTCAACAGTAGGGAAAATGTGTGTGTGTTTCTGTGTGTGTGTGTGTGTATGTGTGTATATATATATATATATATATATATATATATATATATATATATATATGTGTGTGTGTGTGTGTGTGTATATATATATATATATATACATATATATATATATATATATATATATATATATATATATATTATAGATATGTGTGTGTTTGTGTGTGTGTGTGTGTGCATACCTCAGCACCATAACTCTCAATCTCTTAGTGCAAGGCAACGTAATGTAAGTATTACAGTTAAATGTAGAATGTTGCTAAAGTAACAGGGTTTGTGTCAGCATACATGTTCTGAAGGAAGGCTCTTCTAAAACTGACATGTATGCCATCAGCTACTGACAGACATCATAAAATCATTATAGTGAAGTACCACACAAATCACAGTAATGATTCTGTGGAATACAGCAGAAAAAGAGAAATAAATGTGGACAGTCTGAATCAATCTGGTCAGTCAAGAGATATACACAGAACTCCTTAGTGCAAGAAATGTGGACCAAGGCTGACAAAGGGGATGTTTAAAGCCATGAAAATGGGGATATATCCCAAATACTGGAGTAGATAAGCTGAGACAGTTGATTCATTCACACACTCCTGTATGTCCTAACATATATTAATTGAAGGAGCACAAGTCCCAAGGCCACGTACTTCCCACTAGTTAGTGACATACATCTTCACAGCATACCACTGCTTTGTCAAAAACACACAACCTGTATGGTGGCCAGGCATCAGTACATCTGACAAATATCTGGACATAACATCACACTAGGCTAAACACACTGAGCTGCTAGGCATGTTACCAAGCACTGTCGAAACTACAGGCACACTGCCACAACACTAACCCAATTTTCCTATGGGGGTATACACATGTAATTACAAATATAGCAGGCACTACAGGCATGTAACAGCACAGAGTAACAGACACCAGTGTGAAAGTGCATACCCACAACCAATCTCAACACAGTCACAGTCAGATAATGGTAAGCCTAATTAATAGTACAGTATATGGACTGTGTGAACAAAACCCATTATTATGTTTGCCATTCACACACCACCCCTACATATACTGACCCAATTCACAGTGTAGTCTGATGCCTGACTGTGGTATGGGACATAGCTCAGTCTGGCCCTACAAACATATCAGCTGACAGGGTACTAAAAACTGCAGCAGCATGCAACGTCAGATAGAACAGGACCAAGAACACTGACATTTAATCCAGTCTGTACATAGGCCAAATAACATATTCACAATATACTGCTTCAAAATACTGACACTCTGTCAACAATTGCCATAAGTACACAGACCTCACTACTGTACAGACTACAGCAGAATGTCCAGGTTTTGTCCTCAAATATAACGCCTCCTATACATAACATGCCTGGCATATCACTGGCTTGATATCAGGAATTATGTCAGTAAATAATGATATACTCTACATATCCAGCTCTTACTGCATGGCATATGGACAAAGGGTGACAGACTTGGGGGAGAGAGGCACAAACACAGGGCCATTATTGACATATTACTGTTATAAACTGAGAACATTGCTAGTGTAACAGGGTTTGTTGTAATATAGCTCTTCTGAGGGACATGAAGTCAGAAACACACATGGATGTTAAGATTTACTTACTGCAATCATCAGAGTATGCTACTGCATTTATAAAGGCAAAAATATGTGAGTAACACACCAAATCTAAGATTTCAAACTCTGGCCAGTCTGCAGATAGCCTGTTTAGTTATAGGAGTGTGTTTCCATTAAACTGGCTATAGAAATGATACCATAGCTGTTCCACATGCAATTAGCAAGGGGGGGGCTCCAATTCATGCACAGGCCATCAGGTGATCATTAGCATTACCTAAAAAAGTCAAGCTGCTGCCTATGCAAAACAAATGTATTTTTCTACATCCCAGGGTCACAGAGCATCTTTCAGTATACATAGAGAAGAACTTGAGACCCATTCTAAATGACAATAAGTATGTCTTAAGAGATTTGAAACAATTTTTATTGGATTTCTATGAATGCACTAAACAATATGATTCCTTGGATGAGTATATTTTTGTTACACTTGATATTCAATCTTTATTTACTGTTATTCCTAACCAACTTGGTCTTACATATATATCTGACTATCTACAAGTACATAGCGATTATACCAGAGTGAAAATAGATCTATTAGCACACTTCTTAGAATTGATACTTGAAAATAACATTTTTATGTTTGACGATACTCTCTATAGACAAGTTGATGGTGTAGCAATGGGAACACCTTGCGCCAATAGCTACGCGAATATGTTCCTAGCTCAGTGGGAAGAGAAAATCCTGTTCAATGTAGAAGTGTTCAAGCAACATGTAGTCCTATTTCGACGTTTTGCTGATGATGTTTTTATTTTATGGAAAGGGACTGCAGAACAACTAGCATTGTTCTTGAATGATCTGAATAGATTAACTGGTTATCTTACATTCACCATGAACTACTCATCAGACAGGATTGAGTTCCTAGATCTCTATATAGAGAAATTACCTAATGGTTTGATCAATACTGGTGTTTTTAGGAATACATGTTACAGCAATTCTCTACTACTGAGATCAAGTATGCATCCGTCCTTTGTTTTTAAAAATATTATCAAGGGTCAGGCCATTAGGGCCTCCAGACTGAACCCGACTGAAGAAGGTTTCAATACAGAACTGGAGAGCCTAAAGGGTAGACTGATAGACAGAGGGTATGGTATTAATGAAATTAGTGATAGCTTACAGAACATACATGACTTAAGACATACAGTAGCTATGCCTTATTTTGGACCCAATGCTGTAACATACACCATCGATAAGAACATATCCACCATTACACCTGTAGTGAAATTTACAACTACCTTCACACCTGATCACCTTGAGATTAGAGAAATAATTAGCACATTCTGGACAGTTTTTCAGATTGATGATGCTCTAAGAAGCATTGTTGGTGACACTCCTAGGTTCCAATATAAGAACAAGAAGAACCTCAAAAGAATGTTATGCTACCCGAGACAGAAAAAAGATGAGATGATTACACAGCACACCATGCCATGTGGACACTGTAATTTTTGTTCATATATTGACAATGCCACTGAATTTATACACCCCGATACACAACGGATTTTTGAGACCACTGTCACTGCGGACTGTATGACCAGCAATGTGGTATACCTTGCAGTATGCCAAGCCTGCACTAGTTTTTATGTAGGCAAGACGAACCGCAAATTCAGGGATAGAATAAGAGAACATGTATACCACATTAGGAAAGGGTCAATTCATAATGCTCTAGCCAAGCATGTCAGTGTCAGTGATCACACACATACTTTCCTGTTTAGGGCTCTAGAGGTTGTAACCCCGAATAAGAGAGGAGGTGATATAAGGAACCATACTGAAAGTAAGGAGAGCGATTGGATCATCAGATTGAGGGCTGATAATGGGTCAGGCCTGAATGAGAGAGCATCTATTAAACCTAGGTTAAGGAGACGTAGAAATATTAAGTGAAAATTTGTATTTATATGTGAATTAAAAATGACACTGTAGGCATATTCATTCCAGCACCTAGATGTTAGATACTTGAAATATGACAATAGATAGGCTTAAGTGATTAGTTTTGTGGCATATATATAGCTTTTTTATATTTATGTGCATATTTCTATGTATATATTTTGTATATATATATATATATATATATTTGTTCGAAAATATATATACATTTTTGCATTATATATATATAGTTTTTATTAACACTTTTTCATACATATGTATTTTTTACATATTTTCTATATATATTTTATTTATTTATATAGATATATATGCACCTTATTTATACATGTTTTTATATTCTTATATTTATATGTGTGGTTTTAATCTGAGACACATTTCCATGTATTGCCATTGTCATACTTTTGCTTTTACATTTCCCTTTTAAATGTGTAATTGATGCTGTTATTGCTTGATTGACTTGCTTATATATTGTGTAACTTGATTTCTGTATTATCAAATTGACCTGAAGAAGCTATACATAGCGAAAGCGCTTGTCTATTGAAATAAAGTTCTATATGCATTACAGGACACGTTGGTTTTACATGGACTTATCTGGATGTATTTTGCGTTTGGATTGGTTTTGAACAACTCTTAATATTTTGTCCAGCTTCGCTCCTTTCCACTGGCTGACACATTCATTATTTATTTTATTTTGGACAAGGAGCGTTTACCTGCCAGTGTTCTTTTTATTCATCGTATAATATCACATACATAGGCATTGATAAGGCACACAGACCACTTCCAACCACGTATAGGTTGCAAACATATGGATATGCCAGACACATCTGTACAGAGAACTGTACAATGGTTTAACCTAGTGCATGTGAGGCAGATGCTGTTACCACACTTTATAAAGTAATGGTGGGAGGTAGTCACCAGTTATGTCTGGTATACACATCAAAATGGTATAAGCCACACAAGATATGATCCTCACACACACACAAACACTTGCCAGCATAAGGATTAGAACTCCTTCTTATCTATGTATTCCTACTATAGTGCTATGCAGTTAGTGGATACGCCACAGGGCTTATACATTTCCATCTCTTCCAAAGGTACATCTGAGATGGATGACATCAACAGGACTACTAAACTGAGATGAACGGCAGTGTAAAGAGTAGTACAGCGGTCAAAAATGGTATAAACCTGACAGCACATGATTCACACACACACACTTGCCAGTACTGCATGCACTACAGAGCTTACTGAACTTTGATATTGCCAAAGCTGCTGGTAACTGCACAGCTATGGTAAAGTATTACAGGTGGCAGACAGTCTGCCTTCTATTCCACCCATACATCATGCTAGTTCTTCCTGTCTTGCACTTCAACTAGCATTATGGCTTGGCACTTTACCAGGTTATTGTATCAGGAAGTGTGGCACACCTGGGAGCCATTAGCAGTACTCATTCATCACAGATGTAGCCCCAGTACTTACTATTTATGTCCACCCCTCCTGGCATTTTTGTAGGGTGATTATCTGTGCTTTCACCCATTAACCTGGAGCACTTGTCCTTTCTGACACACTGTTGCAACTGCCTCATCTACACAGACAACCCTCCCCTCTAAACTCCAAGCACTCAGACCTGTGAAGGTTACCCATATATCACCCAATGTGGACATATGCACCCTCCTACAAAGACTGGACTAGCAGGTCATGAGGACATGATCAACACCTGCACCACACCATGTGGAACATGTAGCTCACCATGACACTCACTTTGACAGCCATGGCATACAGTGAAAAGCCACACATCCACATTCCCAGAAGCACTCAATGGACATTTACCCAAGCAGCACAGACCAGCAAGACAGACACCCACTCAGGCACTGTGACATGGCATATGCCAAGAGACACATATTTAACCTACACAGTCTGCCCTTCAACCTAAGCTCCTAAGGCTAGCCACCTTGCCCAATGCAGTGATCATGGGCAACTCAATACTGAGGCACACACATATCCCACTCACTAAGTTGAATATGGAGCAGGTAACAGCCAAATATCTATCACATGCCGGCATCCAACACATGACACAGCCAGTCATGGAACTCCACAACTGAGAGTATCACTCTGTATCCATGTGAGTGTGAATGACTTGACAAGAGACATGGTTGAACTCTCTGATTATGTGGTCCAGGGAGGTGTAACAGTAGCCCTGGGCATTGTTCCACTGTCATCCAGAAAGATGCTGTGGTACTATCAACAGATTGATTGCAACATTTGCGTACATGTTATGTGTCATTCTCAGGGGATCCAGTACCTCTTTGCTTGGGATGACATGATTGACAGAACTCAATGATCTGCCACAGATGTCCTACATCTGTCACCACTAGATTTCCAGGTACTGTCTAAGTGTCTTGCCACCCCTATGATGCCTTATTAGGCAGTGTTCCTGATGTTATAACTCCCATAGCAGCTGCACATGCATGTAATCTGAGGGTCATGCTGCTCAACAGTAGACATCTAACTGTCAGGATGCAGTCACTCATAGCAGTTGTTGGAATGGAGGACACATGTCTGCTGTAATGGAGAGGTGATTCACAGCAGCAGACAGCAGACGTGCAGAATCAGGCTATGACCCATTCCACATCTGCAAGGCCCAAACATGGACCACACCACACCTCCACAAGTGGCATTGTCTCCATATTCATTATGGCTAGGAACATCTCCAGACTAGTATCCTATCATAATGCATTTGAGATACTTCCGGTTAAACTGCCTAGGGGTAATAGTGCAATCCAGACCATAGCCTGCTATGGGTCCACATCTATGTCTCTAGACTGTCAATGCACATTCCTCAACAGCCGGCCATCTATGATGGTCCAACACAACATTGACATAGTATGAGTCTTCAACTACCCCTCCATCACCTGGTGAAAGTGGCCAAGCACTAGTACAGTGGCCCAACACTTCTGGCAGTCATCATTTCCATTGCCCTGGACCAGCTCATACTGACCCCCGGTAGAGGATGCAACAACCTTGACCTGTGTTGACTACTTAGGGAACTGTTGCTCATCCACAGATGTCAATCCCTGCATGGTGAGATTCACACAAGTTGTAATCAACATGGAATGCAACATGTCAGCCGCACCCCCCCCCCACAAAGGTAACCACCTTGCAAAACTCTCCAAAGCTGAGTTTCAGCAATGAAAACAGGGGTGAATGTCTTCACTGCACCCATGGCAATGGGGAATAGCTGCATGACTGTGGAATCATACACATAGGCACTGTACAAACAGGTACTTGACTGCATGGTAGTAGCCAGAGCCAAACGAACCCAGACACTGTCCTCCAAACACTGGGAGACAATGTGAGGTCCCCTGCCATTACTAAAGTGTACATCAGAAGGAGGATACTGTTGCAGAGAAAGGGGGTGTCCCTTGATTGTTGAACTCCCTTATTAGCCTCAAACACAACTTTGGATCCCACATGGAATCCCCTACGGTCATCTATGATGGCAGAGATGCAGCAGACACTGACAATAGTCACAACAGCCTTTGATAGTTACATCAACAACCTCCACAGCATTAAACACAAGTGCCGTGAGTTACTGCACAATGCTAATACCTACCCTGAAATAACAGATATTGACCACAGTCTTGGCAACACATTCAGTGCCAGCTTTACCCCTCTCTCCCCCCACAAGTTAAGTGCTGAGTGAATGTGTTCTCACATGCTGTATCCCATTTCTGTTCTAGGTGTCTGTGTTCAACAGGGTGTGGCCCTGCAGCATGACCATGGGGTATGGCAGTGTGATAACACATCCACCATGTCATAGGTAGGGTAAAGTATGTGTACGGAAATCCCCGGTCTGTAACACAGTGATTGCATATGCCTCACAGATTATAGAGCTGAGAGTTGTACATAGGTATATGCTGATTTACGTATGTTATAGAATGGAGAATTGTACTTGCTGTGGTTTGGACACACCTCTGATTGCTAATAACCACAGCCACAGGGGATATTCATCAACCAAACACATTGAGATTACTATGCACACACACACACACACACACACACACACACACACACACACATTTGCCAGTACAGAGATCCATAGGTTCATTGCTTCATAGGTGTGTAGTAGGTGAATAGGCCTGAAGGCTGTACAAGGCTAGCTCAAGGGAATACCCTGGCATCAGGCCACATGAAAATAGTCCGTAGTGTGGCTCAGGAGTATAGTCACTCGAGTAGTCCCCAGGGGTGGGTATTGCATTACCCATTCGCTCATCCAGATTTCTATTGTGGGTGGCCAGTGATGTGCACTACTTCACATGTATGTGATTTATATTCCATAACATGGACATTGTCTGGGTTGTGCATATGTCCCACATGCATGTTCTTTGAAGTGTGGAAGTGTGCTTGAGCTGTCTGGGGCATGTTGTGTGGACAGATTTGTATCTTCAGAAGTAGCATTCCTGACCTCGTTTGTTGAGACCTGGCTATGTAACTGAGGTAGTGGCTGCACCTACATAGACAGTATGATACGGGGATTCATTGGAGTTATTGGTGTCTGTCCATACAGGGCATGTGTATAAGGCATGGTATTCTCTTTATGGGGTACATTTTCAGGCTCTACAGTTGTTGCAGGCATCCAGTGGGGAAGATGGAAAAAGGGCCACTGTACACATTGACTGGGCTACTGAGAGAATGGAACAGTTTGCCATGTCCTTTTACTTGCTGGATACACACTCAGAAAATGTAACACATCAAAGTACTTTCTGATGTCAGTGGCACTGTTGTGGTCGACAGGCATGTAGTCCACTGCACTCATACCATGGGTAGTATCTGTGAGAAAATTTGCAGGAGAACTACCAATATAGTGGTTGCTGCCTAGCCAAGTGTGTTTGTGTATGATCCATAGGTGGAAAGTGGTCTCTGAGTATTATAAGGGTTGTCTATATTGTTCACTAATCCATACTGTCACATAGTCATTGCACATGGCACTAGACATTTATGGCTGTGGATTGTCTACACAAACCTCTACGGTGTTTGACAACTGTTGGCCTTCTAATGAGGATATAATAAGGTAGCCAAACCCACCCTGCACTGGATCCTGTTATTACACAATCACACCATCACACCTACAGGATACTAATGATATACACACCCCATACTTGCCAGTACATAGTTTCAAACCCCTACCTAGCTATGTATTGCTACTAAAGTGTTACACATTTATTGCACACACCATGGAACTTATATGTTGGATAGCTGTCCAAACGTATCTTTGAAGGTGAGTGATATCAGCAGCAGTGCTAAAGGAGGGGTAAGAGAAGTGTAGTAAGTGTGAATGACCACAAAATCAGGTGTCAACAAAAACACACACACTCTCTTTCACACAAACACACACATTTTTGCAGTTGCCAGGACCAGGATTAGACCTTCTATCTAACTAGTTTGTTACACTATAGTATTACGCAGTTATCGCAAGTGCCACGGAGCTTATATGTTAAAGAGCTGTCCAAAGGTATCTTTGAAGGTGAGTGACATCAGGAACAGTGATAATGGAGGAGTAAGGGAAGTGTAGTAAGTGTGAATGATCACAAAATCAGGTATCAACAAAGACACACATACTTTCTCACACAAACACACACATTTTCATAGCTGCCAGGACCAGGATTAGAACTCCTACCTAACTAGTTTGTTACACTATAATTGTACACAGTTATTGCATACACCACTGAGCTTATAGGGCTAAGACTTGGCTAAAGGGTTATTTCAAGGTAACTGACAGCAGGAGTGCTAAAGAAGGGCAATGGGAGCTGCAGTGAGTGTGAATGGCCTCAAATTAATTCATCTTCAAACACACACACACACTCACACACACACACACACACACATACGCACACACACACACACACACACACACACGCACACACACACACACACACACACACACACACACACACACACACACACACACACACACACACACACACACACACACACACACACACACACACACACACACAGTTGAACAGTTGTCAGGTCTGGGATTAGAACTCCCACTTAACTAATTTGCTACACTACACTATTATGCAATTATCATGAGCATCACGGAGCTTATAGGGCTGAGATTTGGTCAAAAGGTTATTTCAATGCAACTGACATCAGCAGGAGTGCTAAAGTAGGGCAATGGGAGGTATAGTGAGTGTGAATGACCTAAAAGCTATTCATTGCCAAATACACACAGTCTAATAGTTGCCAAAACTGGGATTAGAACTCCTACCTAACTGGTTTACTACACTACAGTATTATCCAGTTATCACAAGTGTCACAGAGCTTATAGGAGTAAGATTTGGCCAAGGGTTATTGCAAGGTGACTGACATCATCAGGAGTGCTAACATAGGACAATGAGAAGTGCAGTGTGTGTTAATGGGCCATAAATCATAACACTGGAAACACACACACACACACTCACTCACACACAACTTTACATTTGACAGTACTGAGTTTACAAATGCTACATGAATACTTATTTGTATTATAGTGTTACACAGTTTTTTTTTATTTGCAGTTGGTTTACCAGGATAGTCCATTGGGCCAAAATTAACCCATTTTCAATGGAGTCCTGGAAGAAAATCTCCAAAACAATCAAGGTTACAATAGGTTAGGAGACAGTATAGGGCTGAGGGCTACCAACAGGAATGTCTACAGTGATTGACATCAGCACATCATGTGATATAGGCCAATGGGATGTGTAGTGGGTGGGACAGGCCTCATAATTGGATTCTCTCTGTCACTGTCTGTCTCTCTCTTCCCCACATCTCTGTGTGTGTATGTTTGACATATTATAGTCTGTTGGCCTTAGATATGTGTGAGTATTCCTATCCAATGTGTATGTGAAGCATAAATGGTGTACAATTTGGTGTGTGTGCACAGACATCTGAAAATGACAGATATGTATAGTCCACTATGTTATCAGACATGGGCAACATTTCGCTAAGAGTAGGAGCATGCCCAGTATGACATTCCGTCCCTCCCACTGCACATCCCATAACCATACCAGAGGAATGTAGTGCCCCTGAAATCATAGTCACTTAGGTTAAAACATCCCCCTCCAAAGTCAAAAACACAGCATCAGTGGGACCAGACAGTGCCCCAGGCTGTGTCTTACACAAGCTCAAAGATGACCTAACCCCTCACCTAAACACACTGTTCAAATTCAGCCTCTCCATGGGCTACGTGCCCATTGAGTGGCTCACAGCAACAGTTATTCTGCTCCACAAAGGTGGAGCCACAACATACCCCAGGAACTATCACCCTATAAGCCTGACTAGTTTGGTCTGCAAGTCTATGGAGTGCATCATCATGGATCTCATTAATAGAGACATTGGGAACCTCCAGACACTGGACCCTACCCAGTTCGGCTTTGTTAAGGGCAGATCATGCCTCCTAAATTTGATGGACTTCTTTGAGACAGTTACCAAGGCTATAGATGAGGGAAAGGTCATCCACACAGCCTACCTAAACCTTGCAAAGGCCTTTGACACCATTCCCCATTCTGGTATCATAGACAAGCTCACCAGTCTGAACATAAACCCCTACGTCATGAGATGGGTTGCCAACTGGCTCATTGACAGAACCCACATGGTAAGAGTTGCGGGAGATAGGTCTGACTCTAAACCGGTTACAAGTGGTGTCCCCCAGGGCTCAGTCCTAGGACCCCTCCTGTTAAGCATATACTTCTCAGAAGTACAGGCATGCACAGGAGGACAATGGCTGACCAAGTTCACAGACGACTGCAAACTAGGGGCTATAATTGACTCTCCAGCTGACACAGACATTCTCCAAAAGGGTCTCACTGAGACAGATATCTGGTGTCAAAACCATGGCCTCAAGCTAAATGCCAAATTGTGCATAGTCATCCCCTTTGGAGAAAACAAAGTACCCACAAACTACCACATAGGTGGTAGCCCCCTAAATATGGAAAATGAAATAAGGGATCTTGGGACCCAAGTAGATAATAAATTCTCCTTTGATAATAACATTGCCAAAGTGGTTAGAAAATCCTTCTATGTGGCCCACCTAATCACAAAAGGGTTTGCATCCAGATCAAAAGAGGTCATTGTGCCCCTCTACGCATCACTCATCAGACCCATCATAGAGTACAATGCCCCATTTGGGATGTACCTTACAAGACACCTGCAACAGCTGGAAATACCACAGAAGTAACTCACCAAGAGGATCACTCACCTCAAACAGATGCCCTATGCAGCTCTACTGAAGAAACCCCAGCTGTACTCAGTTGCATACCACCTACTTAGAGGTGATCTCTGCCTGACATACAAGGTCATGTCCAACCCAGAACTGATCAACATGCTGCACCTAAAGAAAACCATATCCCCTCGAGCCACATGCTCTAGGGATCTAAACCTCACGACAACAATAAATAGGACATGCTGGAAGGATAGATTCCTGTCTCAGAGACTTCCCATGCTCTGGAACAAGATTCCAAGCTACATTAGGCAGAGCTCATCACTAACATTCTTCAAGAGGAACCTTGAATATTGGATGGGAAACAGGAAGTTTACCCCGGGGATCACTTCAGTGGCTCTGCTGGACAGAGCCACAGGGAACTAATCTAAGGGGGTGAGGAACACCAACACATTCCTGCTAGGCTTATAAATGCCTTTGGGCAGATAGCCTAGTACCTACCTATGAACCTATAAACCTATGAACCTATTGAGTATGTGAATCCATTCTGCGTAGGGTTGTTCTCCATTCCAGGGTTTGGTGTTCTACACCTGCAGCTATCAGCCTGTTTCTGCAGGATATCTGTAGCTAGGTTGACAATATGGAGTCACACTGGGAGTAAGATAGGGGGATACTGTAACTATTGCTGTCTGTGCTGCTTATTTTACATAGTTGGTGTTAACAGAGATATTCAGACATATGTACTGTTTTACACTGTGATGTATTATGTCATCAACTACTGACAGATATAATTATTTGCTTACAGTTATTTTCTGTGAAAATACAAGATGAATGAAGCTGAGTCCAGTATTGTGGGCTACAGCCTACACAATCTTGCACACTCCTGCCATTCTGGATGGGTAGCTATTGATACTTGTGATGGGTCTGTGTAAATGATCCAGCACCTTGGTAGTATGGTGGCTGAGGATCCCCTTCTTGTACAAATATTGACTTAACAGAATGGCCATATCCTGCTGTGGACGTACCTCTCAGCTGTACAGATTCACCCAGGTTACCCAGAGGCAGGACTCATATATCTGGTCAGTTCCCCTTCATATTGTGGTTTACGAGCAGATTTGTAGCCACCCATTAATGGGTTTGCATGCAGGGGTAGTATGGGCACACATCAGAGTTTCAGACTTCATACACTCCATGACATCCATGTTTCTACACTCCCCTCTGTTATTCTTTCCTCTTCCTAACATTATGCGAGCAATATCTGAGAAGTATCCCTATAGTTGGCCCTTCATCCCAGCAGTATTTATGGATTGGACCACAGTTCTTGCAGTAGTACATGGGGGGCATGCTACTGGGATTTGTCAGCATGGCCTTGCATTTGTGTTCTGTTGACTGTCTTAGGTTGTTAGTTATGACCCCATAAGATACATACATTGGCACTATAGGTGAGGCACAGGCCTTTGACAGAGGACTATAGGCAATTTGGTAGTGATGCGGGCCATCTGTAGCAGGCCAATGCATTCTGCCACTCATATATTCCCAGGCTGCGAGCCAGTGGATTCCACTGGGGTGACAGGGTAAGTGTTCAAGGTGTTACTGGCAATACTTCCTGTCCATACTGATCCATTGGTCTGGATGCAGGCAGGGTGCTGTTTACAGCTAGGGACATACCTGCAAAGGACACCTCTTCAGCATGCTGCATTCTGTGGGTATTCCCATACAGAAGTGGGATCATACTGTACTCATTCCCAACAGCAAGGATCTCACCTGTGAAATACCTGTGGGTGTTGGGGGGGTGACCTGAGTGGATATGTGATATGTCAGCTTAGGGCACCTGCCTCACAGGTATAAGTGGAACCTTATCTGTATCCCACCTTGTGTATGGCCATCGGCTGTCTGGCATTAGTGTGTAACAGTGCTTTGGTGGTGTGGCAGTAATTGGGCAGACAACCAGTATTCCATAGTGGAGGGACAACTAATGTTATGCTAACCTCTAGGTATATAATTCCACAGTTGTGTGCAGTTGAGAGTTATTGTAGGCACTGCATGGGCTACTTCCTCCTGTGTAGTGTTTCCATGTAGGGGCCCCTGTTCATTGCCTGTCTGGCTTTCCACCATTGACTGCTATAGACATCTGGACAGTGTACAACCATTAACATGGGTGTTACTGAGAATCACATTGGTTGGCACTGCAGTTATTGGGACATGGCCCTGTCAAGCACAGCACTGTACCAGACCACTGAGACACAACATGCAGACCTACATGCTGATCACTTCCACACAACATTAAACACACAGAAACCTAGCACACTGACCCCTGCATATTGTAGACATGCACCAATTTATCATGTTGATTGGGACATCTCTGGCACTCTGTGCTCTACTGATTACTCCACAAACGTACATGTTACTGCATTTCTACATGGGGTTGTGGGAGGCACACCTGATGACGTTGCACATTTGCAATGAATGTAGTGGTATTTCACTTACTCTGCTTACTTCCATTTAGTATTGTATTGTGACCTATCTTGCACAAAGGAGGTATCTCAGTAGAATACACACGTTAGATTTTATTTGCATACATTTCAGCTTCAGTTTCAGATTTCTTGTCCTTCAGAACTGTGATGCCACTACCCGACCTGTTATACTATGTCTGTGTAGGTCTGTAGGGGGGCTGATCACCATTGCCAGGATTCGAGTGCCTTAGCCCGACCTTTCTCTATGGTTATCTACACCTGTCCTGCTGGGTGAGGCTGGGGGTGGGTATGTGAACCCTCACTGACAGCCATGTGTGTTGCCTACGAACACCCAGTTATTTGGGCCACCACATCTACTGTGGTGGGAGTAGTCACCTTGTATACTACTGCCTACTATGTTGACACCAGTATTTGTTATGGATTTCCTGCTGTTCCATATAGCTGTCAGTTTTCAGATGTTATCCCATTTGGCCACACAATTCCCTTGCATGCTTGCATCCATACCACAGATATCAATATCAGAACATACTACTGCATTCACTAATTGATAGGAGGAGTGACTTACCTTGTGCCTGGGCCAGTACTGCAGATGGTGCTGGAGGGCTGACTATGTTGGATGCACACAGTACACTGCCTATATATGGTAACGCATGGGTAGTGTCTTGTTTGGCATCCCTTTTACTGTATGTGCGAGTCCGAGAAAAATGTCATTCCTTGGGTCCCTACCGTGTCAGTGTATGTGTTATGCGTTGCCTCTTTGCCAAGGCAGGTAGTTCCTCCTCCAAGTCACTCTGTGCCTGTGATGGCCTTGGCAATGGTGGGGGGCTGAATGGCCCTGCCCCATGCTGTTCCTCCTGCAGCTGTTTCCACAGGATCATATTGTGTAGCATGGCACATACTATGAACATTTGTGTACATGAAGCTGGAGAGTACTGCAAGGCTCCATCGGATGTGTCAAGGCAGCAGAACTATGATTCGAGCATCCCAAACACACTCTTTGTAATGATTCTGGTTTATGCATGTGCCTCATTATGGAGTTCTTGCTCAGGTGTGTGTGTGCATTTCTGAGGGGTGTCATCAGCCATGGCTCTAGTGCGTAGCCAGCATCCGCCACTATGTGGCCATTTGGGATGTCCCCACTGGCAAATGACTGGTACAGCTATGTCATATGCCAGATGTGGGAATTGTGATAGCTTCCAGAGCTGCCAGCACACACATTTGTGATAATGCTCTGGGCATTGCACATGACCTGGCAGTTGATGGAGGGGAAGCCCTTGCAGTTTATGCAGATCTTGCCCCACTCACCGGGTGGTGCTTTGATGTGTATGTGCATGCAGCCTATAGCACCCACTACTTCATGGTATTCTGCTATGTGATGGAAGAGATGCATATTGCTGGTCAACGCCTCATGGGTGTTGAGGAAATATATGTGCTCTCTGGCATGTGCTGACATCGCATCCAGGAACTGGTGAAGTACACTGGATGCTGATGCCTGTGAGATCTCCATCATATCCCCAGTTTGGCTTTGGAAGGTACCTGTAGCTAGTATTCGTAGGCCTACACATACCTTGGTATCCACTGGGATGGGTTCCCCTCTGTTGGTTCTGTGTGTGAGGTGGGGCCAGCACAGCTCAACAATTTGCTGTAGAATGTCCCTGTCCACCCTATAGCACTCCACTATCTCCAGCTCATGTAGCCCCTGGTAGGTTACCCAGGGTCTGTACACTCTTCTCCTCCTCCGCACTGTGGGATGGTCGTCAGCATTCACATCCTCACCACCCTCAGCCTCTTGCACATATTGATGTATGACAGTGACAGCAGCCCCTAACATTTTGTTAGTTTTGTCAGGTAAAATTTCCCTGTCTGTGTACACCAGTGGTGTAGAGTTTGTGGGAATAAACAGACTGAAAGGTATTTGCATAGTTTATAGTAGTGTGCTGGGCTGTTGTCTGTGTAATTGACTGATTCTGATACATTCCACCTGCCAGCTATGCTAGTTCTCCTTGATTGCCTTCCTACTGCTGCTTCCCCTTCCCATTTCCTCCCTGTTTAAGCCCCGAGGCATGCCGCACATACCCAGTGTTCAGATGTGAACAGTGCTGCTATTTCTTGTTTGTTTTTTTTTTTATGTTTAAAACCCGGTGCGTGGTGCGCACACCCATTTAAGCAAGGAAAACAGTGCTCAACAATCTAAGACACACCCCCTTCCTTAGCTGTCCTTAGCTAAGGGCAAACATGGGCCACAGAGCTCCAATAAGCTTACAAAATGTATGTCACCCCCCCTTATGAGATCATCCACCTCTTCTACTTATACAATGGTTTTGCTGCACCTACATGGTTGGGTGCAAGCTAATGCTGAGAGGAAATCTGTGATTCAGTATCAGTCCCCTCATTTGCATAATGCTAATTCAAAGTTACCACGCTCATACTGAGCTTTCCCCCTTAGCAACCACTATTCCTTGGTATTGTTGCCTTATACATGCCATTGACTATTATGGAAAAATGCAGATTTTGGTATAAAAGCTTATCCCCCCTTTTTTTTATTTTTGTTATGATCCTGTTTGCGCACCACGGCCCTATGCTTAAATGGCTAAGATCGGCCAAAAAAAATAAAACTTGTTTTTTATAAAATTTCAGCTATTTTTCATGCCAATAGCCATATATTTGGCCATTGGCATGCCTACTACATAGAATACATACTTTCTTTCAAGCTATCATGCCTCCGTTTTGTAATTTGCAGAAATGTGTTTGGTTAGTAACTGAATACATTTCTACAGGTTACACTATTCCTGCACAGATGCCTGCTTGCTTCCTGGATCTCTAATTCACCTCATTTGCATGTTTTTCACCAGCAAATTAGATAATTAGCATATGGCAGTGGTGTCTGTGTGGGAATAGTGTAGAGGCGCTCGTTCATGTCTTGGGGACTGGATCCTGGATCGCTCATTGGCCATATTGCGTGCAGCAGCTCTTGCACTATTCTTGCACTCCGTGCAGAGCTTGCTGAATCTGAGGGATGGTTTAGCACTTTTGGCCCTTCATACAATAGGGACTTCTTCAGAACCATAATAAGTAATAAACAATGTGTTTAAATAACTGTTCAAACCAGTGACTTGCTGAGCCATATCCAGTCCAGAGAAAGATGTCATTGAGAATGTTATAAATATATGAAAAATGTAAAGAAAATATACACAGTTGTATAAATTGATTAAAATACAGTTAAAAATATATATTGAACAGAATGTTGTTAGCAGAAAATTAGAATCATCAGAGTGAGTAAACCTCTAAATTCACAGAATGATATAAAGAACAAGTTGTTTAAAGTTTGCTAGCCTTTAGCATAAGAATGGGGGTAATGGACACCTGATCACTGAGTCCCAGTCATAATTGCCAAATCAATTCCTTTTGTTCAAGTTTTGTGTTCCGTGAGCTCTCTTAGGGTTTTGCAGTATCACTTTCAAAATACCAAAACCAAAAGTAGAGGTAAAGCAATTAAGAGTCCACGGGATTCACTAATGCTCCGTGTAAGACTAAATAAGTCTTACACGGAAACTGCAGCCTAAGAGGATGACGTCAGCGCACCATGCATATTCATGAGGGTGTGCTGACTCAACTCTAAGGCTAACACGGAGCATGCACGAGTGCAGGGGGTGTGTCAGACTGCCGAGCAGTCCAAAAATCCACGCCCCTGCAAGTCCCATAATCGTCAAATGTAAAGACATGAGCGAGTCCGCTCAAATGTGTCTATACACAACACTACACTCCCCCACATTCTAAACCCCTGTACAATTATAAAATGTAAAACTCTTATAATTTTTTTATTATTCCCAAAATAACTGCCTGTATTTGCATGTGTTTGCCCATTGCTTAGTTACAGTTAGCAGTTTAGACATCGAAGAGGAAAATAAGACACTTATATGCAAATTAAGCCAAATAGCAATAGCATAGTGGTAGAGCCTTCACACAAAGAAGATGCATTCCCAGTTTGAGTCCCTCCACTCCCCTTTCTATCTTCTGTATGAAATCTGTATAGAAAAATAATTCCTGACATTTATCTTTTAAATTTAGTAAAAAGCATTGAAATGGCCTATGTAGTAGTGAACGATATTTTATACATATATAAGAAGGTGAATTGGTTATGCATACTGATGAATGCATAAGTAATGTACCTTAAGCAATGTGAAGCACTGCTAAGCAAAGTTTACCAGTATTAAGCACATTTAAGTATAATTGCTCATAGCTTAGCACTGCTTTAACTAGCGCAATGGCTTTGCGTGGAGCTGCGCATCGTGCCAACTAGCACAAACAAAATATGTTTGCACGAAGCTGCGCACCACGCTAACTAGTGCAATGTCAGGCAACGTCGGACAACGCCGAGCAATATAGAGCAATGTTGGGCAAAGTTGAGCAAAGTCGGCTAAACACAGCCACACCTCCTAGCCGGTCAGGCCAGTAGAAAAATAAAAAGCAATGACAGGCCTCAAACCTGGGATACTGTGCACTATAATCACAGTACTGAACCACTAAGCCATGACAGCTTTTGATGTTTATCCACTGTCAACACACATATACATCTTAATCAAAGTTTACCCAGTGCTAAGCAGGTGTTTCAAATCCAGCCAATCACAAATAAATGAGGGGAAATGAGGCATATTTAAGCTCCATAGGTGGGAATACTTGCCATAACTGGTTGTAGCTCCCATCTGCAGACAGCATGGCAGGTGTTGGAGAGGGCTCTCACTTTCAAGTGCAATGGTAGGGCATTGAGGAGTCAAAAGTGATGGTTTGGCTCCTTGTCCATAATCATGATGCCAGACTCCTGCAGGGCCAGTTCCAGGGAGCTGAATACAAAGCGGAAGCCTGGAACCATCTCGCAAATGATCTCACCAGTGCCACAGGCGTCCCTCGGACTGGTGAGCAGGTCAGACACAACCACAAAGACCTGAAGAGACGCAAGCAGGACCAACTGAACCAGTGGATACAGGAGGCCAGTGGGATGCATAATGCCCCACTACTGAGTAGGTAGCCATGGAATGAAGTATGTAAGAATTGCTATTGTAGTCGATATTATGGATAGGTATATGTCTCAGTATGACTTCATTTACTTCACAGCTGCAGGTGTCCATGCTGCGAATCAGCAAGCCTAT
Organism: Protopterus annectens; assembly: GCF_019279795.1. NCBI lineage: Eukaryota > Metazoa > Chordata > Ceratodontiformes > Protopteridae > Protopterus > Protopterus annectens. Next base: position 124,738,442 of record NC_056728.1, read on the forward strand.
GCAGATAGGCTGCTAAGGCTGCACCACCAGGCAGGTTAGCAATTATTCTGCATATATTGTTATATAAAATAAGTGAGAGAGCCTGAAAAAAAGTGTTGTAGCCCAATAATAAAGGTATAATAAGTCTTGAATAAGCTCTCTGCATGTACTGTTATGCAAAATAAGTGAGAGAGCCTGAAAAAGAGTGTTGTAACTCATTAATAATGGTATAATAAGTCCTGAATAATTTCTCTGTATGTATAGTTATATAAAATAAGTGAGAGAGCCTGAAAAAGAGTGTTGTAACCTATTAATAAAGGTATAATACGTCTTGAATAAGTTGTCTGCATGCACTATAATATAAAATAAATGAGAGAGCCTCTAGAAAAGTGTGTAATGTAATTAATAAAGGTATAATTCCTGGAGTGTGTCCATGTCACTTTCTTTGAAATGTTGTTGTATTCTTGCAGTACAGAAATAGTAGTTTTGTATTAAGTGCTGTCAATGCACACTTGGGTAGGCCCATAGAAAGTGGATGAAGGGAGTGCCAGTAGCTGTTAAGCATATATACAGTCCTCAACTGTTGTTTCATGGCTGGCATGTATAAGTAAATCTTGCACATGAGTAGCTTGTTATTGTGTTCCTCAGAAATGTCAGTGTGCTGCTAGAAATGTAGGGGGCTGTTAAAATATAACTGATAATGTCACCGAACACATCCAGATATGTAGATATATAAATATAAATAAAATACATAAATACATAACAGTAACATCTGCATCCTGGACAGTTTGTATGTCAGATACAGGTCAGGTATATAAGGAACTAGCAAAACCCATTTCATAACTTAATGGACATTGCCTAGTGTAATAATACATGTATGGGATATATACATGCAGTCAATAGGAATGTAATGTAAACTAAAAGTACATATAAGTTGTTAATGGAGGTATCTTTTTACACCCTACTGTATGTGCATAAACAATGCAATTCCACACCTCAATGGTATGTCTAATCTCAAAACATTTGTTGGGACATATGTCCTATTGGTTTATAAATATCTGCATTTACTTTGATGCATGTGCCCTGTCGAAATACCACAATCTTGGTGGGCTGTTGCCACCAATCAATCCTGCATACTGTTGGAATGTCCACTGTTGTTCTATATATGCATGTGTTATGCTTGCTGTTCAACTGTTGGAACTCTGGTGTGTTGGGTTAATGGGAATATTACTGCATGCTGTTACAAATAATTTGGAATGCTGTTGGCTGTTACCAACCCATATTGTCATTAAATCCTCCTAAACATAGAACGTATGGGAAGGCCGGTCCCAGCGGACCCACCTGTCCCACCTCAGCTGGCGATGGCACCTGGCACCAGCAGGTCCAGTGCCCAGCCTGGGTCCTCCTTCTCTGTTGGCCCTGTGCCACCTTCAGGTGGAAGCTCTGCAGGGGATGGGGCTCATCCCCCCTGCAAGCGTGGCCAGAGGAGGGCCACCTATCACCCTCCAAACAGTCCGGGCTGTGGTGCGTAAGGATATCGAGCGTTCAGTCGGTGATCCTCTACGCCAGCTTGAGGCAAATGTGACACGACTCACATGTGAGCCTGCCCCTCCTATGCATCCCCCAGCACAGCCACCCTCTGGGCTGTGAAGGTGCAGTGGTGACTGCCCGTGGGTGGGGATCTCAGTTCCACTGTTGCCATCTGTGGGCTCATGGGCTTGCGATTTCCAAACATCCTTCCCCGTCAATGGTGTCCACCCACCACATGTGTCATATTCCACCCCTGTATGCATCTTGTTTGTCTTGTCTGTTTACCTCCCCAACCTACCTCCCCGAATATACCTACTTCCCTTACCCCACATTCCACTCTCACCTGAAAAAAAAAAAAAAAAGGGCAATCTGCTCCCACAAAAAAAATTACGCCCCATACATAGCTGCCCATTTTGCACACATGTCCGCTGGACACATAAACTGATATTTAATTGGCAGTGCAACATACTTTGTTGTCCTCACCCCTCTCTCAGGGGTGGAAGGTTTCAAATTTCCCCCCAAATTTCTAGCATATGCACAGCTGTTGCTGTTAAAGAAATGGGCAGCTATGGACCTTCCCTACACCTGTCCTGCACATCCCAAGCTGTTTTCCCTACTGTCTTTCCCTCTTTGTGCCCCTTTTTCACCACTTTCCTATCTCCCCATTTTCTTTTCTTTCAAAGAAATGAGCGCGGGGGTTAGCGGGAGTAAGCACTTTTAAGCAGTAATTAGCAGGTTTGCGCGAGTGTGCACTAGGGTGCGCTTAGCTAAGTATTGCTAAGCTTTGCGCAAACCCATGCAAACCTGCTTACAACTGCTTAAAAGCGCCTTAGTCACCCTGCATGTGAGGGCCCTTGTTCTGCTCAGCAGCAAAATAAAACACCTCTGTCAGTCTCAAACCCCGGACACACTAGACTGCATGAAGTACCACTAAGCCACAGTAGATATACAGCAGGTTGTTGCTGAAATAGATATGTCATGCATCAGAATGAGTGAATGTAAAGGAAAGATAGGAATGCCATAACACAAAACCTGTTCTGTGGAACTTTACCAGCAGTTGTTGTGGAATCGCATTACATGACTGTGATAACAGAACCAGACATTCTATCAGTAAATAATGTTACAGCAGCACTTTACAACCCCCACACAGTATCATAGCAGGACAATCCCCACCCAAATGTGTAAAATACCAGTGTGTTCAGGGTCCAGCAAGGATGTAGGTAGGCATACTCAGTACTGGAATTGTCCAGTTTTCATGAGCATCCTGTGCTAATGTCAACAATAAAAAGCACCAACTGTGCAGAAGTGAGTACATTAATATTCACAGTATAGCAGTTCACAAACAGTTCATGTGCCAAATTAATACATCTCAATAACTACATATGTATGGCAGCTAAATGTATAAGTAGAAAATAAACTACATACTCCCATGTATCTTGTGTTAGCATTTGTAGGGGTGAGTACAATTCTACACTGACAACTGTGTACTGGAAGTGGCAACATTCAGGTCTGAGTACAACATTCAAATCATTGACTACACCCCTAGCTTCAGATATAAGAAGTATACCTACATTCTGACTTACACAACTGTGTCCACAGCAAACAAGCATGGACCCCACTTTGGAAAGCTGAAAGGGCTAAACCTACCTGACCTAGCAATTTATAGCATTGGGTTGCTATGACAGTGAGTATTGCAATTACCACACAGCAGGCTGCATGCAATTGCCAAATGGTGGCCACCGATTGGTGCAGACCATCACATGCACATGTGCAGATACCTATAAAAGCAGGCTGTACTTGCTGTCCACACATGCAATCATTTCATTGCAGCCACGGAGAGAGAGAGGGGGACACAGAGACACAGACAGATAGACAGACACCGACAACAGCAACAGCAAAAAAAAAAATAAAATAAGATATTAAATATATATATATATATATATATATATATATATATATATATATATATATATGTATATATATATATATATATATATATATATATATATTAAAAAATTAAGATATAAGTAAAAAAAAAAAACACACGGAACTGAATAATACAAATGCATACAAAGGAAAGGTATGTAACAGATATGTATTTACTGGCATGTAGTAGATGTTTTTGAAGAGTACTCTACATACTTCGAATCATCCATATTTGGCAGCAGTACGTATCTCTGCACAGATGCCCTGCATAACTACTGCCATGGAGAAATCAGTATGTAGCTGTGTGCAGTGGGATATGACTGTGACATATGTAGTTCAGCAATAAATGTCAAACATCTGATCCATGTTATCTGTGTTCTGTACATTAGTGTGTACAATGGCTGTTTGGGGGAGTAGCGCATACAGTTATATAAACATGGATGTGATAGAGTAACAAATGCATGATAGTCATATTAACGTGTAGCTTAGCATTGGCAACAGCTGTACCAGGCTAGTATGCTAATCTAGCATTTGCAGCTATATATATACCCCCTAATATTACTGTGTGCTCACATGTGACACCTGTTCATGTTGCAGCAAGGTCCAACAGGTCAGCCGTGAGGTCCATGGACTTACAACAGTGTGGACCTTGTGTGTGTATGGCACACACATACGGAGATATCTGTCTGTGTCAGATATATTAGCATCTATACACGTGCATAGAGCAAGGGACATACTGCAACTGTTTGTGAAGGGCGGGCATATATATGTTGGTGAAGGTTGTTATGTGCATATTTCTATGTAGGTTGTAGTGTGTGGCAAACAAGACAGCATACAGTGCTGGTATATGACATGTGGTGGTTAAACGCTGTGGATATGATTTGTCAGGTTTGCAGTGTTGCAGCCAGTGAGGCCTGCTAAAGCTACATGGGCTGAGAACACCTTCAATGCATTCCACACAACACTGTGCAATATTATTACATAACAGTATACCTCACAGCCTTTGCATAATTGATATTCCCACCATGAAAGGTGGACTGTATATGTGCCTATATGTATATCTATATGTACACCAATGGATGTTTATATGTATGTGTGTGTGTGTATATATATATATATATATATATATATATATATATATATATATATATATATATATAGAGAGAGAGAGAGAGAGACAGGGTCATATTTACTGCGACAGATGCCTGGTGACAAAGCCATGGACTCAAGCTCAATGTTGAAACTGCATTGGCATCCCTTCTGGCAAAAACTCCGTACCCATGACCTACCACATAGGTGGTAGTCTACTTAAAACCAAAAATGTGATAAGAGACCATAGGACACAGGTGGACAGTAGGCTCCCCTTTGATAATCACAGTATCACAGTGCCACACTAGTCATGTAATCTGTCTACATGGCACACCTCATCACAAAAGGTGTGTCATCCAGGGAAATATAGGTCATTGTTCCCCTCTACCCATCACACATAAAACCCATTATAGAGTACAATGCCCCATGTGGTATGTACCTCACAAGACATCTACAGCAACTGGAAAGGCCACAGACATACCTCAAAAAGAGTAATACGGCCTCAAACAGATGCCCTATGCAGACCGTCTCATAAAACTACAGTTAGACTGTGTTGCATACCGCCTACCCAGAGGTTACCTCTGCCTAACATACCAAGCTATGTCAAACCCAGAGCAGTTGGACATGCTCCACATAAACAGATCACAATCCCTATGAGCTGCATGCTCTAGGGACCTAAACCTTGTCACCTCAATAGACAGAACATGCTGGAGTGTAGATTCCTATCTCAGAGACATCCCATACTCTGGAACAAACCACCTATCAATAGCAAACCAAGCTCCTCATTAGCAGTTCTCATGAATAATCCTGAAGATTGGATGGGAGATAGGAAATACACACTGGGAATCACCTCTGTGGCTCTGCTGGACAGGGGCATGTAAAATTAGATTACATGTGTGTCAAAGGCCAGGGTAGCATATGGCTAGGCTTCTATAGGCCCTAGGGCCAATAGCCTATTACCTACCTATAAACCGATACACACCCAATTGTACTTGTTGCTATAATTGCTATGTGAGGTTGAGTGAGTGTGATGGTGAATGTGTTGGGGAATGTGTCGAGGTTCTGTAAATGTGTGATAGCTTAGTGGGAAACTGTTTCCATCATGCTATTTTGTGTCCTAGCTCTGATCCCAGCAAAACATGTGTATGCTATTGCTAGGCAGAAAACGCAGTATGGCATACGGTCTGACGTAGACCCTTGGTGTGGACTGGGGTGTGCCATTGTAGGCTAAAGCAGTACATGTATGCTTATTGATTGGTATTGCTGGTGAATCCAAATCCCGTATGAACTGTAGTACTACCTGAAGCTGTATGCCTAAACAGCACAGTATGGTGTATGTCCACATTGCTTGGAAACACTGTTATGTGTGTTCCCTGTAGTCCTCACAGATTACATACCTCAGGCATAATGTTTTGTAAGTACTGACACACAGTACTGTATAGTACACAGGTAAAGCTCATCTGGGTTGCCATACCTTTGTGTCTTGGTTGTATGTGTGATGTGTGTGTGGGTATGCCTGTAACATGCCCTCAGTCATATGTGTGTTACAGGATATAAGTGCATATCTAGCAACATGTATAGTCTAGTACAGCAGTATGCCACCTATACTAACGAATGTGCACATATATTAGGCAGGGGTTTGCCAGCAACAACTAGTGTGGTATACTGGTAATACTGTAACTGGACTTTACAATCATTGCAATGGATGACATATTTCTTTATGCATTAGTTTGATATATACCTCCTGTGGCTAGGTGGTGCATTGTGTCACATACAGTGTGACATGTACTGTTGTATAGTCTTACATACTGGTTTCCCTTTGTTGCTGTGCAGAACATGGTTTGATATATAGAGCATGCCAGGCACTGTCAAGCAGTTGTGGTATGAGCACTGATATGTGGTATTGAAAGTGTGTATCCTCTGACAGCCAATAGGTTGCTATATATGGCAGTTCAGTGATATCTGTACTTTAGAATGTTAAGCGTGCCACATGACTTGCTCACACATATTGTTTCATTGTCTTCCAGGATCATGGCTCACCATCACAATCTGACATATAGCCCAGCCGAGGATGAGCAGATCATGACCCCCCCTCACCAGAGTGGAGGAGCTACTCCTCAGCCTGGTGGCTCTTAGCCAACAACAACAACAGCAAACATGTATCATCATGGAGGCCGGAGCCACCCAGCGAGTTGGCACAGAGCGTGCAGGTAACATGGCATATCTGTAGACTACTGTTACCTATATTGGTAGATCATGCATATGTGAGATGTGTACTGTGTAGTTAGAAGATGTGAAGCCTGGTGTTGTGCAATACTGATAATTTGGAACATAATCTGTAGGCCTGTGACTGTCAACTGTTGTACTACTGTAAGATTGCTGACCCACAGTAGCAATGCCACAGTTGTTGCCACTGACAAACTGTCTTCTATCCTTGTAGGTCCCTCTGGTGTGACAGCAAAGCAGCAGACCCATGCTGATGAGTGTGTTCTACATTTAATATTGCATGATATATGTGCATGTCATAGGTGTGGTGTAGGACATGTACACGTAACACACCTACGCATAATGCATGCTGCGCATGTTTGCTGTGAGACTATGCACATCCCAGTAATGTGTGTAGCTGCCTCAAACACATGCAATACACAGAGCATCCCACACAATTGTGGCAAAACTGTAGTGGACATTGGATAGGCAGAGTCGATACACATGCACACAACATACACAACGTTGTCATACGCAGTACACGTTAATATGCTACACATGGCGTATTCTGACACACGCTGTAAGGTCACACTCCAGTATCCCAAATGTCATCCACACAGCACACATACTATACCTGCAGGGTAGGGGCCTATCATGGGTCTGTGCGACACTCTGCAACACATAACACATTCATGTTAGGCAATGCTTCCTATTGGGCACCTTACAAACCCATGTAACAACTGGTTGTGAAATGGTGAATGTAGCCATGGTACTGCAGTTCAGGTACAGCATGCTAGGTGCCGGTCTGGCACACATTAGTAGCCTTGAGTGACCACATGATGCTGCATGATGATGGCTCATGGTACTACACCCCATACAGTTATAGTAACCACAGTACTACACATAGCATTCATTGCTATGCACCTCACTGTTGTGTGTGTGCAAACATATGCACCTATACACAATATGCATAGCAATCACCATTTGTACAAAGTGACACATATATTTCTTGTAATGCTATAGAGTGTATAGGTCACATGACACACATTGGGTATGTGTGATGTTTAATGTTGCAGTTGTGTTGTAGCATGCCATGTCATGGCTGGCACTGGCATGTACACAATATGTCCTACACTCACCATAACCACTGTACAATGGCTATGTTGAGCAATGGTATTCCATCAAGTATACGTGGCTGCTGACTGAACGGTGGATACTGGTATAAGGTACTTTTTTCACTCTCAACTTCTGGAAGTGCTCAGTTTGGACTCCTAAGACTGCAAATTCCACCCACCAAACCTGCCTGGGTTTTCCGCCCCTGGGTTAACTTCACACCCTGGATAGAACCACTCTAATTTAATACTCTGGTATAAGGTACTTTTTCCACTCTCAACTCCTGGAAGTGCTCAGTTTGGACTCCTGAGACTGCAAATTCCACCCACCAAACCTGCCTGGGTTTTCCACCCCTGGATTAACTTCACACCCTGGATAGAACCACTCTAATTTAATACTCTGGTATAAGGGACTTTTTCCACTCTCAACTCCTGGAAGTGCTCAGTTTGGACTCCTAAGACTGCAAATTCCACCCACCAAACCTGCCTGGGTTTTCCGCCCCTGGGTTAACTTCACACCCTGGATAGAACCACTCTAATTTAATACTCTGGTATAAGGTACTTTTTCCACTCTCAACTCCTGGAAGTGCTCAGTTTGGACTCCTAAGATTGTAAATTCCACCCACCAAACCTGCCTGGGTTTTCCGCCCCTGGGTTAACTTCACACCCTGGATAGAACCACTCTAATTTAATACTGTATGTCTCTGTGTTATTAATTTTTATCAAGAGTGTCATTTTTTGTTATTACTTGTTTTCCTCTCTTGGTATATGTACTAGACTTCTGCCTGTCTCTGCCAGCAGCCAACCCCCCCCTTCTATCTAAACTGCCTTACCCCTTAGTCTGTCTCCTCGGTTCTGTAGATAACTACCTATACAGTATTACCCCTTAAACTACTCGTGATTCCAGTACTTCCATTCCTCTTCTCCCACCTACAGTGCTCTCCCTCTCCCCTGAAACTATTCTAGTTTCTCTTCCTACTTCCTACGCTAAATGTTTAATGTGTCTCTCCTTGACTATTTCTTCTTCTTTGTAGTTCTTCCATTTTGAGTCCTGCCTATATCTACCTCCTACTGTTATATCAATCTGTCCCTGAGTTTACCTATACCATTTTCACTACTTCTAAGCCTCCCTTGTACCTATACCCAAACTGTTTCTCCTTAACTTCACTTATTCCTTTTTCCCCTATCCTCTGGTTACCCTAGCTAACTCTTGTATCCAGCCTACTTATCTTGGCTAATTATTTTCTGATTGTTTTCTCTTCCACTGCTCTCGCCCAAATTGTGTCTGCCCCGCTCCGCTCCCCTCCCTAACCCCAATTCCCACCCACCCCCAGGGGTCCTTAACTTATACCTCACTATACACTCCCCCTAATCCTCCTAACCTATCTCCATCCATCATACTAGACCTCTCCCCTTAACTCATACCTCTCTTTCTTCCCTCCCCTCCATTTTATCCACCCATCTCTGACCTCCAACTCTAAAACTATTTTATTCATATCTCCTTTCAACTTCTATTTAACATTGTCTCTTGCATCCTCCTCTTCTATTATTCTTTCATACCTTACCCTACGTTAAATTTCACTTACTACCTATCTAGCATTTACGTCTTATAGGACTAGATCTATCTCCTACCTAACTTTCAATTACTTACCTCCCTTAAACCCTACTACACAAACTAATACTGATCTACTTGTTCTTAATCTGAACATCTTTTACAAGTTACACTATCTTTTCAACTATTCACTACCATGTCACCATCACTTAAAGCTTTTTTCTTACACATCCTTCTCTTTACTACTGCTACAGCCTCTCTTTTTTTATCTTACTACACCACCTCTTTTGAAATTAACACTTTATATGAACAAAACCTTCATCTGCAACAAACTCTACCTTCCTCCTGCTTCAGCACCCTTAATCATAGTAACATTACTTGTTCTTCCAACTATCTACTGCCAAAATACCATAGGATATCTCACATGACCTTCTGCTTTAATAAAAAGATTCTTAATATCTCACTTAAAATTCTCAAATTACTATCCTTTTCCCATCACCATCTCCTCCTACATGGTGATGTTCATCCTAATCCTGGTCCCTCTATCATGAATGAATATAATCCAAATATTAATCCTTCACCTCTTCATTCTTAATGTACCAAAGCAGCCAACTCCCTTCTAATAGCTCACCTTAATATTAGAAGCGTCAACAACAAAATTCACCACCTCCATGCACTCCTTCACTTGCACTCATTTGATATATTATGTCTAACAGAAACTTGGTTAAAACCCTCTACTCAAGACCAGGAAATTACCCCTCCTGGCTATAACATACTTAGATATGACCGTATGAAGAAGAAAGGGGGCGGTATAGCCATCATCTATAAATCTAATCTACAAGTTACCCTTTATAATGAACTTCCATTAACAGGTAACAAAGCTGAAATTTTATCAACCAAACTTCAGATTAACAACAATAAAGCTATCTATCTAATTTGCATGTACCTTCCCCCTGGTAATAATATTCAAACTCTAGAAGACTTACTTAGTTCCCTTCCAAACCAACTACCCCAAGAAACCATAATACTTGGTGATTTCAACATTGACTGGAAAACCTGTTCATCCCAGCAGCCTACTAACCATATTAATCTCTATGGTTTCTCGCAATTAATAACAACTCCAACTAGAATCCATAAACCAAATAATAAAGAGACAATTTTGGACTGGATCCTTATTAATCACCCCCCAACAGCTATACTCCAGGAACCCTTCCTGACAGTATTAGTGATCATATACTTACATATGTCTTCAGACAAAAATTAAATAATCCTAATACTCATAAACTAAGAACATGCCGTTCAGAAAGATTTTTCAACCCTGATAACTTCCTTGCTGAATTGCAGGCATGTGACTGGCCGCCTTTGACACACCTTGAACTTAATGAAGCAGTGACCTATTTTAACACAAACTTTCTACAAATTCTTGATTATCATGCTCCATTATGCTCTACTAGGATAAGAGCCAAGACTGCCCCATGGCTAACAAAGCAAACAAAAGAAAAAATTATCCTTAGAAATAAAATCTGGGCTAAATGGAGAGCTACCAAATATCCATCTGATCACCTCCTTTTCAAACAATTAAGAAATGCCACCAAGAAAGATACTCTTAGAGACAAAAAGGAATTTTATCTTCATCTACAAAAAACTAGTCAAAATACCCCTCAAAAATTCTGGTCAGGTGTTAATAAACTTCTTAAACCAGGACATTCACCTACTCCCATCCCTTCTGGCTTTAACCTCAACAGTGCTTCTCAGATCCCAGATGCCTTTAATAAGTACTTTACAGAAGCCATTCTAACCCTAGCTAATTCTTTACCCACACCTACTGCATCCCCACAAAATACCTCTCCAGTCTCATCTAAAGCCTTTCAAATTCAACCTGTCTCTTCATCAATTATTTATAAGCTTCTCATCAAACTCAAACCTTGTACCCCATCTGCTGACCAACTCCCATCTGAATACTTACAAATTGCTGCAAAAGCTATTCATCACCCTGTATCTATTTTGATTAATAGGACTATCTCTGAAGGAAACATCCCTACCATTTGTAAAATATCTCATATAATTCCTCTACATAAAGGGGGCTCTTCTACTGAGCTCTCCAACTTTCGCCCTATTGCCTTACTGTCCCCATTAGCTAAGATAATGGAAAGATGCGTACACAAACAATGTCTTAACTACCTTCTTCAAAACAAACTTCTAGCTGACTGTCAACATGGATTCAGACCTTACCACAGCACTACCACTGCCCTTCTTTCCTTCTCTGACTCCATAAATAATAATCGAAATAATAATAATTTCTCCTCAGCATTATTCATAGACCTATCAAAAGCTTTTGATATGGTTAACCATAATATACTTCTTGAAAAACTCAACCTTTTCTCTCTCAGCTCACATTCTCTACAGTGGTTTAGAAGCTATCTCGCAAACAGGCAACAAACAGTGCTTTGGGGGAACAACCTATCATGCTTACTCCCAGTAAATGTTGGTGTTCCACAAGGATCAATCTTAGGACCTCTTCTTTTCTCATTATTTATCAATGACCTTTATTTGAATGTGCCACAAGCTACCTGCATCCAATATGCAGATGACTCGACTTTGATCTGCACTGCTAAAAGTGTTTCCTCCCTCCAGTCCATCACCCAAACAGCTTTCCAAAACGTTGAAAAATGGTTTATGCAACACTGCCTCCACCTTAACCCCAAAAAAACTAAGCTTCTTCTCTTTACTCCTACTAATAAATCTCCTACACCATTCTTCACTATCTCCTCAAATAATTCTACCTGTATTAACCCTGATAAAACCACTCGACTATTAGGTGTAACCATCGACAACCATCTCAACTTTGATGACCATATTAACACTACTATTAAAGCTGTTAATAAAAAAATTGGGACACTTTACAGAATTAAACCCTTCCTTACCCCAGCAGCCAGAAAAAACATTGCACAGACGCACCTGATCTCCACCCTTTTTTATGCCTCAGCTATATATACTACCTTATCCAAAAATAACATTACCAAACTCTCTACCTGTTATAATAGTATACCCAGATTCATTACTGCTACTCCCCTCAGAACTCACCACTGTCTCAACCTCAAACAACTAAATTGGCTAGAACTAAACAACCACCTACTCTACCAACAATTACTTGTCATTCATAAGACCCTTCATTTCCCTAATAAAACTCCTAGCCTGGCAAAACTGATTTCTCCTTATAAAAACATAGCCACACTCTGCCAATAAACTCCTAGTATCCTCAACTAAATCATACAATAAAGCTGGGGATGCGTTATTTTCAAATTCCATAGGTAAACACTGGAATCAACTCCCTCAAGAAATAACTAATCAAGACTCTACCTCTCTGTTCAAAAAACATATCAAAGAACATCTTAAAACTCAATGGCTATGTCCTTGTACTAATCCCGACTGAAAAGAATGTCTCCTCACATCTAATTTTTCTACCCATCCCCCTTCTGAGCTCCTAACTTACACTTTCTGTTGTTGAGAGTTACATCTTAAAAGTATGCCTCCTATTAGTCTAACTTCAGTATTATGTTTTTATTTTTAATTTGTTGAACTCATCTTATAAGTATTTAGATTTTATTTTGCAATTCTCTTTTTTACCTTTTATATTTTTATTCAAAATAATTTTTTTTTTTTTTTTTTTTGTGATATATCATTGTTTGTTTTGCCTGTACTGGAGCTTTTCTCCCCAGGCCTCTACTGTAAACGGATATATATCCAGTTGGACTAGCCCGGTCAACAAATGTAAAATAAATAAAAATAAAATAAATAATACATGCACCACTCATCCTGTGTGTATACATAGCATGCATGTGCTAAACCTGTGTCCACAATTATCTGCTAAAGACACAGACACTCTAATCAGAAATGTATATCTATGTGACACACAGATACACATGCAGCCATGGCATGTATACCTGTGAGTGATGGTGCATAGGACATTGCAGAGCTTTCAATACTTGCACAGCAATGTTGTGTCCATGTACACATTGCTTTCTAGGGTGAGGCCAATTACTGAACAACAACACACATGCATTAGAGCCATGTATACTGTTATTAGCCAGGGCTGTCTACACCCGCACTGCATGCTGTTGAGCAACATACGTCTTGCATGCTGACACGTGTGATATGACTGTTTGGCTTGTGATAATTTACCCCACCATCAACCGCTATTGAGTATGTTCTGGATTGCTGGTGGTGTGTGTGTGTGTGTGTGTGTGTGTGTGTGTGTGTGTGTGTGTGTGTGTGTGTGTGTGTGTGTCTGTTTAAGTGAGGAATGTATTTGTGTGCATGTGTGCATGTGTGCATGTGTTCATGTGTGCATGTGTCCATGTGTCCTTGTGTTCATGTGTTCATGGGTGCATGTGTGCATGTGTTCATGAGTGCATGTGTGCATGTGTGCATGTGTTCCGACATCATGTACAGGTTTTAAAGTGTGTTTCCTGTCTTCCTCTCACAGGTGCTGGGGTTGGGTTGGTTCACTGCAGCAGAGAACCTGATGTCACTGAGCAAAATAGTGATAATGAGGATAGGTGTGTTGAGGCACAGACATGTTTGCCAGGGTCTGTCATTGGGCCACCAATCGACAGATCACAAGTTTCCACCCCATCCATTCACACAGTCATACTGCCAATACATCCATCATCAATGCCCTTAGCTGAGGGACAGTGTACAGTCGGCATTGGCCAGGACAGTGTGGTATCTATGACACATGCATCCCGACACAGCAACCATACCCAGATGTCTGGAAGGGTACCACATAGGCAGATGTCCAGGGGTTCTCGTCAGAGCACTGCTGCTCATCATGCCCCTGGCAGATGTGCCACAGGTCTTACAACCTCACGCATGTTCCAGGCTGTCATGGAGGCACAAGCACGTATGGAACAGTACACCAGACAGGGACTAAGGGCACAGAGGGCACATAAAACTGCTATAATTGACAGTATCCATGACCTAGCAGGTGCCATCCGTAATTACACTGAGGTCACTGATAGACATTGGTGTGAGACATTAGATGTCCTCCGCAATGTCATGTCCATGTGTCAGGACAGTGTGGGACGGTTGAGGCATCGACGTGGACATATGCCAGCAACATCAGCAGCTGGCAGTCAACACGGATGTCCCTCAAGCCACAGCTGCTCACGTAGTGCCAGTACCAGCCCCAGCAATGTTGGGGGTGGGCTGTCCATAGACCGTCCTAGAAGACCACATGCACGTGGCTCTGGACAGTCCCAGCAGGGACCTGGGTCCAGTGTACATCTGTCAACCTCTGAGGATAGTACCCAGTCTGGCTTAGTACTTGATACTGTCAGTAGCACACCTGCTAGGCACAAGTACCGTGTCCGTGGCCAGAGACGGTGATCTGTAAAGCCTGGCAGGTACAGCCTGTGGCTGTCCCACAAATCCCTGTATATGGCAGCCACATGGTGGAACTGTGTGCATGCAGACACACACACACATAAAACAGACACCTAGTTTTAACACATACCTGCACACATTACATCAACATTGGCCCATAGCAGTACTCTTGGCCCTGACACACACACACACACACACACACACACACACACACACACACACACACACACACACACACACACACACACACACACACACACACACACACACACACACACATACATGTCTATTGTATGGCTCAATGTAGGCCTCTGGCAAACCAACACACCCTGTGCATATGATGAAACCTGTGCCACCTCCTGTCATCTGTAACACTGATGCAGAAACAGGCTACCATGGTGCTGATGCACAGGGTAACTTTCCAGCAGTATAGCAATGTTAGCATGTTGTCAGCAGTAGAGTGTAATGATATCCTTGAAGGTGTAGCTGAGCAGGCATGATGCATTAAAGCTATGATTGTCAATGTAGTATTGTTTACACCAGTGTTAGTTCCAATAGTGTATTGTGCGCTCACGTGCCACTTGGCTGATGTGTGTAATATTGGCAGCATGTGTTAAAGAGTGGACAGTACGTGTGGGATGTGTGTAGCACAGATTTGCAGGTGTACATTTGTGAACATGATGGAGGTGCACTGTCTGCATGTACGTGCATAGTGGATACATGGGCAGGGTGACATGCCCTGTGTTACACAGTAACACTGCATAGTTTCTATTGGTGGCCAGTATGCATTGTACTACACACATTTTGGAACTTGAGTACACATGTGTGTATGACATGGTTTGACACTGTGCTGTGGGTGATACTGTTACTATCTGTCATTGTTTTGCATTCTGGTAGTATACATAACCTCAACAGCCTGACCATAAACAATCGTTAGATGATGTCTTGACAACTGACACACATATGTAGGACACACAGTAACAATTGGATCCTTCAAGTACTATACTATGCCAGTAACCAGTGGTATTCACCTGCACCCATTCCTGAGACCACTCCTGTTTGCCATATAGCTCTCTTAGGTACAAGCAATTACAGTAGGGATATGTCCGTCCACGTCTGGAAATGCATACTGTGGCCTATAATGCATTTTCCAGATGACACACACACATCCTCCACAAGGGTATCATACAGACAGATACCTGTTGTCAAACCCATGCTGTAAAGCTATAAGACAACCAGAGCATAGTCATCCACCTTTACGAAACATAGTATCCCCACAGTACCACATAGGTAGTAGCCACCAACATGCTGAACAGGTACCGATGTGTACATGCAGCCAAATGTTACGTCATCTCTACTATGGTAATCACATTTCCAAAGGTATTTAGAAATCCCTTGCTGGATCACATAAGCAATAAGGGGTCTGCATGCATATCCACATAGTTTGTTGTACACCTATAATGAATAGCCATCATTGACAGACTTTGCTGCATTTGAACAGGTCTATAATATACCTCAGCCATAAACCCTCACTCACAATTCAATAGAAACTGTAATGAGTGTGTGTGACACGGATGACCTAGGCCAGGGATCACTGCAGTGGCTGGCCTTGTCACAAGCATACAGATGTGAACTAAGGTCTGGAAAGTGGCAGCACACTCTGGCAAAGATGACAGATGTGTTCATGGAGAAAGCAGGGTTCCCACCTATGAAATAAGTGAGGTGACATGTATGTATATGTATTTTCCACACAGCTACCTGACATGTGCAATGCACATACTGTTGTCATACTGATATGTCATACAGTAGTAAAAGCAAAATCCACAACACATTGACCAACAGTGTCACACACATAGAGCACACACACACTAAGTGCAGGATTCAAACCCCTACCTAACTACTTCATGATACTAGAGGAGTATACATTAACACAATGCACTACACACATTACTGGGAGCTCTCTTTTCCACAGGTATATTTGCAGGATGGTGACATCATCAGACTTGACAAAGATTAGTATACCACTTTTAAGGTGTTTTACTACTCTAGAAAAAGGTTGCTTCTCTCCAAGGAGATTACACACGAACACACACACATTTGTCAAGTGCAGGATTCAAACTCCTTCCTAACTACATCATGACACTAGTGGAGTACGCATTAACATGACACATTATACACATTACTGGGAGTTCTCTTTTCCACAGGTATATTTGTAGGATGGTGACATCATTAGACTTGAGAAAGATTAGTATACCACTTTTAAGGTGTTTTACTACTCTCCAAAAAGGTTGCTCCTCTCCAAGGAGATTACACACGAACACACACTTGTCAAGTGCAGGATTCAAACCCCTACTTAACTATTTTATGATACTAAAGGAGTACGCATTAACACGATGCACTATACACATTACTGGGAGTTCTCTTTTCCATGGGTATATTTGTAGGATGGTGACATCATCAGACTTGAGAAAGATTAGTATACCACTTTTAAGGTGTTGTACTACTCTCCAAAAAGGTTGCTACTCTCCACGGAGATCTCACACAAAAACACACACTTGTCAATTGCAGGATTCATACCACTACCTAACTACTTCATGATATTGCAGGAGTATGCATTTACACAATGCACTACACACATTACTGTGAGCTCTCTTTCCACAGGTATATTTGCAGGATGGTGACATCATCACACTAGCCAAAGTGGGTTACATTAGGTGACATTAGGTGGGCTACATAGAAGGAATATCTAAACACTTTGGCCATGTGATCATCAAAGGAGAATTTACTATCTACCTGTGTCCCCAGGGCCATAATGACTTTCTCCGTACATACCGGATTACCACCTATGTGGTAATTTGTGTGCACTTTGTTTTATCCAAAGGGGATGACTATGCATTCTTTGGCATTCTGCTTGAGGGCATTGTTTGGACACCAGGTATTTGTCTCTGTAAGACCCTTCTGGAGGATGTCTGTGTCAGCCGTAGAGTCAATTATGGACCACAGTTAGCAGTCATCTGCAAACCTGTTCAGCCAAACTCCTCCCGTGCTTGCCTGTACCTTTGAGCAGTATCTACTGAACAGGTGGGGTCCCAGGACCAAGACCTGTGTGATGCCATTTGTGACTGGTTTGGAGTCAGACATGGCACCCGCAACCCTGAACATGTGTGTTTGATCTGTGAGCCACTTGGCCACCCATCCTGTGACATAGCTGTTAATGTTCAAGCTGGTAAGCTTGTCCATGATGACAGAGTGGGGAATGGTGTAGAAAGTCCTTAGAGAGGTCCAGGTGGGCTGTGTGGACTACTTTCACCTCCATCTATGTCCTTGGTAACTGTTTCAAATAAGTCAACTAGGTTTAGGAGACAGGATCTGCCTTTAACAAGGCCAAGTTGGGTAAAGTCCAGTGTACAGAGGTCCCCAATGTCTCTATTTATGTGTTCCATGATAATTTGCTCCATAGCTTTGCAGACCAGGCTGAGTAGACCTATAGGGCAATGGTTTCTAGGTTCTCTTGTGGCACCACCTTTGTGGAGCTCGATGACTGTTAGTGTATGCCATTCTTTGGGTACATAGCCTGTGGTACGATTGAGTCTGGACAGTGAATGTAGGTGAGGGTGTAATTCCTTTTGGGGCTGGTGTAAGACGCAACCTGGGACACCAACCAGGCCCATTTGATGCTGTGTTCTTAGCTTTGGAGAGGGCTGTCTTTACCTGCATGTTCATGAAGTCCGGGGCCCTGCATTCTTCTGGGATGGACACAGGCCATTTTGGGGGTGATGGGGGGAGTTTGCACTGAACCTGCCCCCAGGATGTGGGCAATGTAAGTTGGTTCAGTGTATTTCTTGCCATTTTTCAGCAGCTGACAGCATATTTGGAAGTTGCCACCTACATGTTTGGTATAGCTAATGAAGGCTTTGTGGTTGTTATTCTTACATTCCTTGGCAATTTGTCTTTAGAAACTGGCCTTGGATTATTTTATGAGCGATCATTGTTTCTTCATAATAATGATCAGTGATGCCTTTCCTTTTGTGAAGTGTGCTCTATCATGTGTTCGTTTCCTCCTGCTGTTGTCTAGCTTATTTATGGGCGACGACCACCAGATTGGTTTCTTATTTTTGGAGGAGTGCATTTTGGTTTTATTTGGGATGTCTCGATCAATGCATCCCTCTAGATGCTCATAGGATGCACTTGTAAATTATTCGGCAGATTGTATGGCATTATCCTATAGCAAGGGGGCTTTGGAACTTTCCACTTTGGTCTTGGGAAGTGTGCAGTTTGCTTTTGAAAATGTCTCCACAGTGGTTTCATTGACTGTGGGGGTGGGATGTGGATGTCCAGTGTGATTACTTTATAATCTGATATTAACAGAGAGGGGTTTATCTCTGTTGTGGTACACTGGTACCCCATGTTGGTGATGATCAGGTCCAGTATGTTGTCACCTCTAGTGGGCATGGTGACCAGCTGTTCCAGGGTGTTAGGGTTTTTAAACTCTAGGAAACATTGGTCAAAGGATGTTTTACATGAGTAATTCTCCCACTCAATGTTTGGGTAGTTGTAATCTTTTCATATAATGCTGTTTGATAGACCTTTGTATTTTCCACTGTTCTCAGGACTACTGAGTGAGGTTCCTGAGACAAGATAGGTGATCTGTAGCAGGCTACAATCTGATAAGTAGCTTTGCCCAATTTTAGTTGCACTTGCATGGTCTCCAAGGCCTCATGCTGTGCCACTAACCTGTAGGTGTGGGTATCCATACGGTAAATGGATACACCCCTTCCTTTGGTATTTCACTCGTGGTTTTGGGTCCGAAGATCAGAGGGAATGTGAGTGTTTTATGTGGAGCATGTCCAACAGCTCTGTGTTTGACATAGCTTTGTATGTTAGGCAGAGAACACCTCTGAGTAGGCGATCCTGTAGGTGTGGGTATCCATACGGTAAATGGATACACACCTTCCTTTGGTATTTCACTCGTGGTTTTGGGTCCGAAGATCAGAGGGAATGTGAGTGTTTTATGTGGAGCATGTCCAACAGCTCTGTGTTTGACATAGCTTTGTATGTTAGGCAGAGAACACCTCTGAGTAGGCGATATGCAAGGGAGTACGGCTGGGGCATTTTGAGATGGTCTGTGTATGGCATGTATTTCAGGCCACTAATGCTCTTTGTGAGGTATTGCTGCAGGCTTTCCAGTTGTTGTAGTTGTCTTGTGAGGTACATAGCAAAAGAGGCATTGTACTCTATTGTGGTTTTAGTGAGTGATGAGTAGAGGGGAACAATGTCCTCTTCTATTCTGCATGAGACACCTTTTGTGATGAGGTGTGCCACATAGGAGGATTTCCTGACTACTGTGGGGATGTGATTATCACTGTTGTGTCCACTGTCCACCTGTGACCCAAGGTCTCTTGTCACACTTTCAGTGTTAAGTATACTACCGCCTATGTTGTAGTTCATGGCTACAGAGTTTTTCACAAAGGGGGTGACAATGCACATTTTGGCATTGAGCTTGAGCCCATGGCTTTGACAACAGCTATCTGTCTCAGTGAGGCCCTTTTGTAGGATGTCCACATCTTTACTGTTTACAATTATGGCTCCTAGTTTGCAGTCATCTGGAAACTTCAGTAGCCACAGACCTTCCATGTTAAAGTTTACTTCAAGGATGTAGATACTAAACAGGACAAGACCCAGGCCTGGACCCTGTGGTACTGCACACGTCACTGGTCCAAAGTCATACATGGAGTCTGTTACTTTCACAGTGTGTGTTGTGTCAGTAAGCCTGTTGGCAACCCATCTTGTGACATAGCAATTTATACCTCATTTAGTGGGTTTATCTTTATTTACAGAGTGTGGGGTGGTGTGGTAAGCTGTGGCAGGATCTACGTAAGCTGTGCGAACCACCTTACCCTTGTCTATAGTTCTGGTGACTGCTTCAGTGTCATCTATCAGTCCAGGGATTGGGGATTACAAATGTATTTTTTATAAGTTGTATGATGATACATTCCATGGCCTTCAAGGGCAGGCTCATCAGGCTAATGGGGCGCTAGTTCCTGGGGTCCGTGGTGTCTCCACCCTTGTGTAATGGGATAACCATCACTGTGCACCATTCAGCTGGCACAAAGCCTGAGGTGTGGCTATGACTGAACATGGTATGTCGGTGTGGTGCCTGTTCGTTCTGTGGTTTGTGTAGAACACAGCCTGGGAGGTTATCTGGTCCCATGGCTGCTGTGTTACTGGCTTCGGAGACTGTTTTTTACCTGTGCAGCCGTGATGACAGCAACTTTGCAGTCTTTCATTATAGTGATGTGCTCTTTCATGGGTGAGAGGGGGATAAAGTTAACACTGATCCTATCTGCCAGGATGTTGGCAATATCAGTTGGGTCTGTATATTTAGTGCCATTGAGTTGTAACTCAGAACAGATCTGAGTGCTGCCATGACATGGACCTGTCTGTTGTGCAGAGATCTCCTGAGTAGACAGTATGCAACAGAGTACAGATTGGGTTAAATTCAGTCTTGTTGCATGGGGCAACTGTCTGAGGCCAGTAATCCTCCTGTTGAGGTACTTCAGTGGTCTTTCCAGCTGCTGAAGGTGCCTAGTCCAATTCATTGCAAGTGTGTTGTGGTACTCTCTGACGGGTCTAATGACTGATGAGTAGAGGGAACCTCCTTTGACCTACATACACAGACCTTGGCAGTTTGTGGGAACACATTGCATGATATTCTGACTACTTTGTGAATGTGTTTCTGGAAGTAGAGATGACTATCCACATTTGTCCATAGATCCCTTATTATCACCTCCATATTTAGCCTAAGTGTGTGAGCATACTCAGTATGACCTTTCAGTGTGATGCTGAATGAAATCCACTATATTTGTAGATGTGTGTGAGCATGCCCAGTATAGACATTTATACTATATGTGTGTGGAAAATCAAGTTGTATTCTTACAGCAGGGCTCACCTTTGTGTCATAAATCAACAGGGATCATGCTGTGCCTGCAGAGCTTCCATGAGACACTTTGCATAGACTTATCAACATTTCTACATACAGGGGGGACAGCTATTCTTTGTCCATTTCTACCCTGGGGCATACCTGATTGTTACTGTGGGTGTACATAGGATGAGGGTTTCACCTGACACTTATACACATTTACTAGGCCTGCACTGCTATGTAAGGTACACCATTTCAGTCTGTACTGTTGCCTATCATACTGGCTTGAGGCATACTACTGTACTACAGATCTTAGCGTCCAATGTCACGTATATTAGATTGCGACTTCATAGCCTACCCAACCCACATCATTCCACCTGGCCTGCTGTTCTCTGTCTGCATAAGCCTGTGGGGGAGGTTATCCATATGCCTCTTTAGGGGCATGCTATAGCATTTCTTTATGTTTGCATTAGTGTACAATTGTCCTGCTGTGTCTGTGCCAGGGAAATGCTGTCATAGCTTAGTGATTCAGTACTGTGACTATAGTGCACAGTATCCTGGGTTCGAGCCCTGTCACTGCTTTTTATTTTCATGCTGGGCAGACCAGACTGCTTAAGGAACAGTACAGCAAATATGAGCATGTTTACCTGACTTTGCTCAACTTTGCCCGACCTTGGCCAACATTGCTCAACGTTGCCCGACTTTGCGCTAGTTGGCGCAGGCAATTTTCTTTACATATACAAAATATTGGTAAAAGCTGCTTAGCACTGCTTTATATTGCTTAAAACATGGCAATCATGCCTCAGGTGGTGCTGCAGGGTTGCCTATGTCAGATGCACATAGTACACTCCCTATACATGTTTGAAAACAGCTAGTGTCAAGTTAGGCATCCCTTTTATTTTGTGTGCGAGTCAGAGAGGTATCATTTCCAGGGTTCCTACTGAGCCAGTGTATGTGCTATGCGTTGCCTCTTTGCCAAGGCCAAGGCATACTGGGCACACCTCCTTCTGCCTACTGGGGCAGGCTGAGGTTGTTCCTTCTCCGAGTCATGCTGTGCCTGTGCAGGCCTTGGCAATGGTGAGGGGGGGGTTTGGCCCTGCCCCATGCTGTTCCTGCTGCAGCTGTTTTCATGGGATCATATTGTGTAGCATGGCACATACCATGACAATTTGGGTACATGTAGTTGGTGAGTACTGCAAGGCTCCACCAGATGTGTCCAGGCACTGGAATCGTGACTTGAGCATCCCAAACACACGCTCAATTACATTTTGTGTTTGTGCGTGTGCCTCATTATGGAGTTCTTGTTCAGGTGTGTGTGCATTTCTGATGGGTGTCATCAGCCACGGCTCCAGTGCGTATCCAGCATCTGCCACTAGGTGACCATCAGGGATGTCCCCATTGGCAAATGTCTGGTACAGCTGCGTCAGATGCCAGATATGGGAATCGTAGTAGCTTCCAGGGCAGCCAGCACACACATTCAGTATTATGCCCTGGGCATCGCACACAACCTGGCAGTTGATGGAGTGGAAGCCCTTGTGGATGATGTAGGCCCTACCCCACTCACCAGCTGGTGATTTGATGTGTATGTGCATGCAGTCAATTGCACCCACTACCTCAGGGTATTCCGCTATTTGCTGGAAGAGACGCATATTGCTGGCCGATGCTTCATGGGAATTGGGGAAATATACATGATCACCGACATGTGCTGACATGGCATTCAGGAACTGGTGCAGTACCCTGGATGCTGATGCCTGTAAAATCCCCATCATATCACCAGTTGGTCTCTGGAAGGTACCTGTTGCTAGTATTCTTAGGCCAACACATACCTTGGTTTCCACTGGGATGGCTTCCTCTCTGTTGGTTCTGTGTGTGAGGCGTGGCCTGCACAGCTCAACAATTTGCTGCAGGAGGTCTCTGTCCACTCTATAGCGCTCCACTATCTCCAGCTCATGTAGCACCTGGTAGGTTACCCTGGGTCTTTACACTCTTCTCCGTCTCCTCACTATGGGTTGCTCAGCAGCATTCGCAATGGCACCACCCTCAGCATCTTGCACATGTTGCCTTATAATAACAATGGCAGCCCCTAACATTTTTTTGTCTCAGTTAAGCTTTTTAAGTTTTCACTTCTCTTTGTAGACTGCAGTGTTGCAGTGTTTCTGAGAAAAACATGGGGGAATGTTGTTTGCAGAGTTTTAAGTGCTAGGCTGGGCTGGGTTAGTGTACTGCCTGTGTAATTGGCTGATTCTGATTGATTTCACCTGGCAGCTCTGCTAGTTCTCCTTGCTTAACTTCCTACTACTTCTTTTCCTTCCTTTTCCCTTTCTGTTTCCACAGGGGGCAGCGCAGTGAAAACAAGTGCAAACACAGGCACATGCGCGCACACAGGCTTACACAGGCTTACACAGGCTTAGACGGGTGCACATGCACGCACACAGGCTTAGACAGCCTTACACAGGCTTACACGGGTGCACACATGCACACACAGGCTTAGAAGGGTTTACACGCTCGCACATGCGCACACACAGTGTAAGCATCTTTGCAAGAAACTTTAGTGATATACACGGCGTACACCTTCGGTTTCTGGGTTTCAGTTAAGACAACTGTAGACACGCCTCTTCCCGTCCTGAGTAACTCACAGCAAACACATGCCACTCTGCTCCAATAAGCTTACAGTCTTTGATACATACCCCCTCATGATGTCACCTATCTTCTACTCTACTACTCCCCTAATCCTACACTTACACTCTAGGGACATGGTTCATATGGCAGAAAAAATTGGGATTCACAATCCTTATCCTCATTTGCATAGGATTGCCTACTAATGCTTGGTTACATCTCTCAAACTGAGCTTCCCCCCTTAGCAACCACTACTCAATAGCCATGTTGTCTTCAGCCTGCCATTCACCTGCATGGCAAAGGAATATTTTTAATAAAATGCCTATTTTTGACTTTTTTGTTTTTATTTTCTGGTTTTTATAGCGCCGCACGTTTGCGTGGCGCTACTCTTAAACATCGGAGATCGGGGGAAAAAAAATATTTTTAATATTTTGCAACAGATAAAAATGCCAATGGCCTTATGTTTGGCCATTGGCATGCTTCCTCAACTAAATGCATCCTTTATTTGGAGCTGTCATAGCTCCGTTTTGCTATTTGCAGAATGGTACTCCGTTACCAACGGAGTACATTTCTGCAAATAACTCTACTCTTACTCGGACAGGTTAGTGTTTCCTGGATCGCAAATTTACCTCATTTGCATAGCTTTCTGCAGCAAATGAGGTAATTTGCATAACATAACACTGTCTGTGCAAGAGTAGTTTTAGGAGCTCTCATGCACGCCCCTGCCAGCTGTTGCTGGATCGCTCAGCAGACATATTGGATGTCTGGAGTCTTACTCTACTCTTACACTCTGTGCAAGCCTTCGTGAATCTGGCCCAGTGTGTTTATAGTGGGCACTCTTTGAATTTTGTCTAGAAATTGTGTACGCATGCTTGTATAGCCTCTTCCTAAATTGTCTTTTAATCTTATTCACATAAAATGTAGAACATATTTTACAAATAGCTATGTATACTAGCCCCTTGGTGTTACAATCATCATAACTTAACTTTATTCTGTGTGGAAAAGTTCCACATATATACTCCTTGTTCCAACACATTGGGGCATTGGTTACATTCTCCATGTTTGTGTGTACCTCCCTTGTTTTGGTTTCTAACTGAAGGGAGATGTTCTAAAATATATTTAAAATTTAACCCTGTTTTAAAAATAAAATTAGGTTTCTCCCCCAAGACTGTAAAAATCTCATCATTTACTTTAAATATGTTCCAGTTCTTGCCTACTATGTCCTTAACCAAACCAGAGCAAGTATTGAATGTCACTACCAAAGCATTACTTAACTTCTTGTTGGGTAACCTATTGTTAGCTACCTCCCCTATTTCAGTAATGGGATTCTTACCCAAGAGTGGTTTGTAGTTGGTTCCCCACCCTTTCACTACATATTTTAATGTTCTCTAATAAAGTGGAAGGATAATTCATATCCATAAGCATTTAGATATCAATTCCACTTCAGCCAAAAATGTGTTGAAATCAGAGCTCATCCTTGTCTCTCTTACAAGTTGTCCCTTGTAAATATTAGTTTTACAAAAATAAGGGTGGCTGCTTCTAATTTCTAAATAACAATTAGAAAATAAAGGTTTCCTAAAAAGTTTTGACCCAAAACATCCCTCATCATAAGTTGTATATAAGGTCACATCTAGAAATTTAACACTGCCCAGAAATGTGTATGGGTAAGTCTTAAGAAAAGTTCATATTGTTGATATATGTCACAAATTCAGCAGAGGAAATATGGGTGTTCTTCCAAAGGATAAAAATATCATTGAAATACTGGACATATATATGCCAATGTTTCTGATATTCTGTCCCAAACACAAATAGTTTCTCCCAACTATATATAACCAAATTTCCACATATTGGTGCACAACTAACACCCACAGCCACACCCATGACTTGATGAAAAAATTCTCCATCAAAAAAGATGTAATAAGAGGTGTAAGGGTAAGAAGATCATCTCATTATAGGGGTACCATGGAGATGGTCATGGTCATAAGATCTTCTCACTGTAGTGGTAGCATGGAGAATGTCAGGGTCATAAGATCTTCTCACTGTAGGGGTAGCATGGAGATGGTCAGGGTCATAAGATCATCTCACTGTAGGGGTAGCATAGAGATGGTCAGGATCATAAGATCATCTCACTGTAGGGATCGCATGGAGAAGGTCAGGGTTATAAGATCATCTCACTGTAGGGGTAGCATGGAGATGGTCAAGGTCATAAGATCATCTCACTGTAGGGGTTGCAAGGAGAATGTCAGGGTCATAAGATCATCTCATTGTAGGGGTAGCGTGGAGATGGTCATGGTTATAAGATCATTTCATTGGAGAGGTAGCATGTAGATGGTCAAGGTCATGATTTTGTCTTTAGTCTTTTTATTTCCTAAGGCATATAGGCAGGTAGTCCTCAGGATAAGTTAATGGGTGAGTTACAAATGTTATGTGATAGACATGTTTACCAAGGCATAATTATCAAGATAAAAGTTAAATAAGAGGAGAGTGATAGCAGTAGAAAAGTTTGTAGATGGAGAATGTCAGATTTTATATGTTATAACACAGCAAAACATTTGCTGTAAAAGATGAAGAACACAGAGTTTAAGATGAGTTCAATAGGAGGAAAGCTATGCACATGGAAAGAGGTATCCATTGGGAGATTGTAAAAGGATATGGTTCAATAGGAGGAAAGCTAAGCACATGGAAGGAGGTCTCCATTGGGAGATTGTAAAAGGGTATGCTTAAAGAAGTAAGTAAGTATATTAATGGTAAAGTAGAGAGATTCATGTTGATCTGCTGAATGCATTTACATGAAATGCCTTTTGGTGGAAAAAAATAGCTGAAGGCCACCTTTGGCACGCCCAACTTATATATATATATATATATATATATATATATATATATATATATATATATATATATATATATATATATATGTGTGTGTGTGTGTGTGTGTGTGTGTGTGTGTGTGTGTGTGAGTACACACACACACACACACACACACACACACACACACACACACACACACACACACACACATATATCTATATATCTATATATATATATATATATATATATATATAAATATGGGTTCCATACACTAGATCGAATTTTCACTAATTCAAAATAGTGCATGGAATGCTCACAGCAGCAAAACTGCACTTAATCAAAAGTGCACTTACGCGAAGTTCAGTACAACGAGCAGGTGTTGTACTGAACGTCCGTGCAGTACTCACGGACCTTAGGGTTAGGGCACGGGTCATAGTAAAGGGATAGCCTGTAGTGCTATCCCCTTACCATGACCAGTGCCTTAACCCTAAGGTCCATGATGACTGCAGCACAGTGAAGGACATAGCAATGTCCTCCACTATGGTGCAATAGTCACGAACCTTAGGGTTAGGGCATGGGTAAGGGGATAGCTTTACTAACTATCCCCTTACCCTAACCCATGCCCTAACCCTAAGGTCCATGACTATTGCACCATAGTGGAGGACATAACTTGTTTTTTATGTCCTCCACTGTGCTGCAGTGTTTTCGGTGAAGTGCACTTACGCAAATGTTCACTTTCATTAAAGTGAACTTTTGCAGAAATGAGGCTTCCTATTACAAGTTCGAAGTAGTGTACTTTAGTTCTTGTAATAGGAATCCATATATATATATATATATATATATATATATATATATATATATATATATATATATATATATATATATATGTTCAGAGTTCATAGGTAAGTACTAGACTAGCTGCCCTTCTGGGCTGTTTTAACCCTAGCCAGTTTGCCTTCCAAAGGTGGTAACCAAACAAAACAAAATGAAAACTGAGAATTGCAGAAAAAAATGTCCACTCAGGACAAACTGTGCCTAATATAAAACAGAGTAGGTCCACAAATGTGTATAAGGTAATACAGATGCTGAAACACAGCACTAGTATATGATATGATACCAAAAACTGCAATGAGGTACATGTTAATTTAGAAATTTATGATAAAACTTCATGAGGTAAGTGCTTTTGCAATATAAAACATTGCTTCATCAGACCACAGAAAGCGAAAAGTCATTGAGTATAAAAACTTTCATCAACCAATCAAATCAGCACTCTTTAGAAAAAACATCCAATCACAACGGAAGAATCAATAGTTACAAAATATCAATGAAAAATATTATTCTTCATTTACTCCCACATTTAAAGGACTACATATTCCATAAAGCAGCGCAAACATATAAGCTAAAAACATACAGCAAATAGTACAGGGAGGCAAACAGCAAATAAACACATCAAATCCTTTGTAACCTGTAAGCCTTCAAGGCAGGTTTGAGCAGAACTTGGCCATTCAGACCAGAACCTCTATCCCCTCTCATGCTGATGATCTATCCTGACTCATGTCTCTCAGTGAAATATTTCAGATCCCGTAAACACAAATTCTCATACATTCTATCAGTATACACTTAAAAGTATGTGCAGCTCCTTTTTCACCTATATGCTTAGCAAGGGCATTGCACTAATTACACATACAGAGATTATATAAATGCTTCCTGACACATTCCTTCAAACTCCTGGTTGTCTTCCTGACATAAAATGAAGTACAGACCATACAGTATGCCAGATAAACTAAATCTCTAGTATTGCAGTCTGCCATAACCTTAAATTAAAACTAATTATCTAAGTTATTAACTGATATTGCCAACATCGTGGTAGATAGATTCAGTGTAAACTTCACCCCCCTCTCACCCTAAAAGAGCCCACAATGATAACGGAAAAGTGTAGTGTCCCGGAAATCACAGACACACAGGTGAAAATAGCCCTTTCAAAAGCCAAAAATGCAGCATCAATGGGGCCAGATGGTGTCCCAGGCTTCGTCTTGCAAGAACTACAGAACAAACTAACCCCTCACCTAAACATGCTGTTCAACCTCAGCCTCTCCACAGGCTACATGTCAATAGAATGGTGCACAGCAATGGTTATTCCACTCCACAAAGGAGGGGCCACAACTGACCCTGGTACCTATCACCCTATAAGCCTGACTAGCCTGGCCTGCAAGGCTGTGGAGCGCATCATCATGGAACTCATTAACAAAGACATTGGGATCCTCCAAACACTTACCCGACCCAGTTTGACTTTTTTAAGGGCAAATCATGCCTACTCAACCTGGTTGACTTCTTCAAGACAATCACCAAGGCCGTAGATGAGGGAAAGGTTGTTCACACAGCCTACCTTGACCTCGCCAAGGCTTTTGACACCATTCCCCACTCAGGTATTACAGAAAAACTCACCATCCTGAACATAATCCCCTCCATCACGAGATGGGTTGCCAACTGGCTTACAGACAGAACTCACACAGTAAGAATAGTGGACTTCAGGTCTGACTCTAAACCAGTCACAAATGGTGTCCCCCAAGGCTCAGTCCTGGGACCCATACTGTTCACTATATACTTCTCAGAAGTACAGGCAAACACAGGAGGACTATGACTAACCAAGTTTGCAGATGACTGCAAACTGGGAGCCATAATTGACTATCCGGCTGACACAGACATCCTCCAAAAGGGCCTTACTGAGATGGACACCTGGTGTCAAAGTCATGGCCTCAAGCTAAATTCAAAAAAATGCATAGTCATCTCATTTGGGAAAAACAAAACACCCATGAGTTACCACATAGGTGGCAGCCCCCTTAATACAGAAGAGGTAATAAAAGATCTGGGGACCCAGGTAGATAGTAATCTCTCCTTTGACAATCATATTGCCAAAGTAGTTAGGAAATCCTTCTATGTGGCTCATCAAATTACTAAAGAGTTCGCATCTAGAAATAAAGAAGTTATAGTGACCCTCTACTCGTCACTGATCAGACCCATCATAGAGTACAATGCTCCATTTGAGATGTACCTCACAAGACACTTCCAACAGCTGGAAAGACCACAAAAGTACCTCACTAAGAGGATTACTAACTTCAAGCATATGTCCTATGCAGCCCGACTGAAAAAACTCTGGTTGTACTCAGTGGCATATCACTTACTCAGAGTGATCACTGCCTGACTTACAAAGCCATGTCCAATTCAGAATTGATGGACATGCTCTACCTAAAGAAATCCAAGTCACTGCGAGGCACATGGTCTTGTGAGCTAAACCTCACCACAACAATAAATAGAACATGCTGAAGTGATAGATTACTGTCACAGAGACTCCCCATGCTTTGGAACAAAATTCCAGACTACATTAGGCAGAGCCCCTCACTAACACTCTTCAAGAGAAACCTTGACGAGTGGATGGGTAACAGAAAATACAACCCTGGGATCACTTCATTGGCTCTGCTTGACAGAGGATCAGTTAATTAATAAATGGGGTGGCCAAAGCCGACACATTCTGGCTAGGCTTATAAATGCCCTCGGGCAGATAGCCTAGTACCTACCTATGAACCTACGAACCTAAGTTTGGATGTATAAAATAATTCCTATTATCCATATAATCACAAAAATTACATCTTCCACAAGGGTAAGTGTCAAAAACATTGCAAGCAGGTTCAAACTTTCTAGTAGTTTATTCTGATGTTTTTAGCACCTTTTAAAATCTCTGTCTCAACTGGCTTAAAAAAGGCAATCAAAAGCTTTAAATAGTTAAAACTTACGTCTAGGTTGAGCCATTGCCATTGTGCTAATAATTCTGGATAATGTTCACCATAAGTAGGTATTTTAAGAACCCTTAAACTTCGGGAGATGATACAGGGTTGCAGGAATGCCTCAAGATGGAAACATTGTAACTGTAGCCATTTGTCAGTATAAATCATTCTCCGGCAAATGTGTTTTAGAACAAAGAGCTCAAGCTATCTACTTTCTCTTCTTCCACTGCAGCACTTATAACATCATCATCTAAACCAAGTAAGGAGTTTTCATTATTCAGCAGAAACCTTGTCAAGTAACTCATCCTCCCATCCAAGCCATTTTCATTCAGATTAAAGTCCAATTCTATATCAACATCATAGCCTTCAGCCATGCTCCTGAGTGTAAAGGCAAGTAATCAGCTAAGAAGTTCATGTGCTATTTATTTTTCAGCCTATAGGGAAGTAACAGATAAGAGTAGAACATCCACATATAGGAATCTTCCCTTTTGGGTTATATTATAGTAGTGATGTAAATGTAATTACTAATATAATTAGGAAACATTGGAATGTGTTACTTACAGATGAGAATGGTATGGGGATAGTGGGTAACACACCACAATTTAGTTTTAAGAATAAAAAATCACTGAAGAGGTATTTGTGCTATCGTGAGAGTAATACCATTATAGATGCACTGTTTTGGGTTAATGGGAACATCCATGCGTGCTCTTTTGTCTAATGTAATGTGTTGTGCATGACTAACCAATATTCATTGTTAATTTCCACACCATAGCACATATGGGAAGGCAGATCCCAGTGGATCTGCCTCTCCCACCCCCACCTGGCTGAGGCACTGGGTCCAAGCACATCTGGGACCCAACCCAGATCTCCCTCATCTGCTGATCCTGCACCACCCTCGGGTGGAACTGCTGCAGGGGATGGGGCTCATCCCCCGCAAGTGGGCATGGTGAGGATGTTGTCACCTGGGATGAGGTCTGTTGCATGGTGCGCAGTGTCCTCCAGATGGAGCTGGATAACTGCCTGTGCCAGGTGGAGGGCAGGCTGTTACAGCTAGAGGGGCAGGCTGCCCCTCCAACCCAGCCTCCAGCACAGCCACCTTTGGGGCTGTGAAGGAGTAGTGGTG
The DNA here is from genome assembly GCF_019279795.1 of Protopterus annectens. Lineage (NCBI taxonomy): Eukaryota > Metazoa > Chordata > Ceratodontiformes > Protopteridae > Protopterus > Protopterus annectens. Next base: position 124,770,468 of record NC_056728.1, read on the forward strand.
ACTGCCATCTGGTGAGGACATCAGCGCCACTGCTACCATCTGGGATCTCATGAGCCTCAGATTCCCAACCACCCTCCCTGTCAAAAGGTTTACCCCACATCTGTCATATACTGCCCCTGTCCGCTGTCTTGTCTGTCTGCAAATGCAACATCTCCTACCAAACCTCCCTCACCACAGTTACCAATAATCCTTCCTTAACATCCCACTCTCACCTTAAAAAAGGGCATCTGTCGCATAAAAAAGCACTTCTCATACATAGCTCTGCATTTCTCCCAGAGACATGTACCCAGCACACAATGTAACCCTACCAATCATCCATATTGTATGATGCCCACACACCTCTCTGTAGGGTGTGAGGCTCCAAATTCTAAATTGCTCACATTTAAAGCAGCTGTTGCTGCCAAAGAAATGCAGAGCTATGGTCCTTTCCTACAACCGTCCTGCACATCCCTACCTGTTTCTTCTCTTGTTTGCCCCA
>NC_056728.1:124773445-124825945 GCF_019279795.1 Protopterus annectens
ACAAAGTAACAGACACCTGTTGAAAGTGCATGCCCACAACCAATCTGCCACAGTCACGTATGGTAAGCGTACTTAATATTACATTATATAGACTGTGTGAACAACACCATCCTCATATGTGTCACTCACACACTAACCCTATATTTACTGGGCCAATACACAGTGTATTCCAATGCCTGACTGGGGTATTGGACATGTGTCGGTCTGGCCCTACAAACAGGTACGCCGATAGGGTACCATACACTGGAGCAGCATGCAACATCACATAGAACAGGACCAAGAACAATGACATCTACCACAGTCTGTACACAGGCCAAGGTACATATTCACAATACACACTCTGTCTACAATCACCATAAGTAAACAGACCTCACTACTGTACACATTACAACAGAATATCCAGGATTTCTCCTCCAATATAAGGTCTACTATACATAACATGTCTAGCAGTCTGATATCTCACTGGCTTGTTATCAAGTATGATGTCAGTAAATAATGATGTACTGAACATATTTACCTTTTATTGCATGACATATGTACAAAGGTTGACAGAGTTGTGGCTGGAGGCACAAACACAGGGCCAATATTGACATGTTGCTGTGATAAACACATACATTTACTGGTGTAACAGGGTTTGTTGTGACATATGTCTTCTGAGGGATATGAAGTCAGTAACTCACATGGCTGTCACCATGTATCGACTGCAATCCTCAGAGTATGCTACTGCATTTCTAAAAATAGGAAATGTGTGAGTAACACAACACATGTAAGACTCCAAACACTGACCAGTCTGCAGACAGCCCTACAGGTGAGAGTTTCCCCAACCACATAACACTGTCATGACAGATATTAAATAATGTAGAACAGCCATATCCACACAAAACCTGTTAAACCAACATTACTTCAAATGTAGAAGGGCAGTACTTACATTCTGTCCTCATGTCTGGAACATCCCCCTCCTGTTTGTTGGCATGTCTCCACAGTGTATGTTGTAAGAGGTATATCCAACTACTCTCTGTGATGCTGTTTGTCAAACACCCACATGAAGTCCTGCTCACAGTGAATGAAAAGGGCCAACACCCATATAAATTGCTTAGTTATAGGAGTGTGAGCTAGTGGGGGACTGCAACTTGTGCACAGGCCATCAGCTGATCATGAACATCACTTACAAAATACAAGCTGCTGCCTAAGCAAAGCAGGTGTACTTTTCCAGATCCACCAGTGAGAGAGTGAGAGAGACAGACAGAAACAAAGTAAGAAAGGAAGGGAGTAAAAGAGTAAGAGCTAAGCATGTTTGTGTATGATCCATGGGTGGAGAGTGGTATCTGGGCATTATGACGGTTGCCTATATTGTGTACTAATCCATACTGTCACATGGTAATTGCATATGGCTGTACACATTTATGGCTGAGGAATGTCGACTAGAATCTCAACAATGTTTGGAAAATATTGGCCTTGTAATGTTGGCACTGGGACATGTAGCTCCTCAATATAATGATGTAGCAAAACTCACACTGCAGTGGACCCTGTCATTACACAATCACCCAAACACCCACACAGAACACTGATAATACATGCAAACACACACTTACCAGTACTGGGTTTCAAAGCCCTACCTGACTATGTATTGCTATTATATTGTTATGCAGTTATTGTACATGCCATGGAGTTTACATGTTAGATAGCTGTCCAAAGGTATCTTTGGAGGTGAGTGACATCAGCAGCAGTGATAAAAGATGGATAAGGGAAGTGTAGTACATGTGGCTGTCCACAAAAGCAGGTGCCAAGGAAAACGCAACCACACTCTCTCAGGGACTCACACACATTATCACAGTTGGCAGGAACAGGATTAGAACTCCTAACTAACTAGTTTGCTATACTACAGTATTACACAGTTATCACATGTGCCAAAGAGCTTATCAGGCTGATATATGGCCAAAGGGTTATTTCAAGGTGACTGACATCAGAAGGCGTGCTACAGTATGGCAATGGGAGGTGTAGTGAGTGTGAATGGCTTCAAAATCATTAATCCACACACACACACACACACACACACACACACACACACACACACACACACACACACACACACACACACTTGCCAGTACTGACATGCATGTGTTCATTGCTTCACAGGTGTGCAGTAGTTGTATGCACCAGAAGGCTGTACAAGGCTAGGCAAAGGGAATATCTTGGCATCAGGCCACATGACTATGGTCTCCAGTGTGGCTCAGAGGTGTAGTCCCTGGATTGGCCCACACAAGTGGGCATTGTATTCACCATCCAATCATCTGGGTTACTATTGTGGGTGGCCAGTGCTGTGCAATGCTTGCCATGTATGTGATCTATATTCCATAACATGGACAGTGTCTGGGTTGTGCACGTCCCACATGCATGTTCTGTGACATGTGGAAGTGTACATGTGGTCTCTGGGGCATGTTGTGCAGATTGTTATCATCTGATGTGGCATTCCTGACCTCATGTGTTGAGACCTGGCTATGGAACTGAGTTTGTGCCTGCACCTACATTGACAGCATGATACAGGTATTCAGCAGAGTTAGTGGCATCTGTCTATCTGTCTATACAGGGCATGTGTATAAGGCATGGTATTCCCTTTGTGGGTTACATTTGCAGACTCTACAGTTGTTGCAGGCGTCCAGTGGGGAACATAGCAAAGGACTACTGTAAGCAATTATTTGTCTATTGTAGGGATGGAACAGGGTGCCATGTCCTTTTATTGCTGGATAACACACCCTCAGTCAGGAGATGCTGCACATCACAGTACATTCTGATGTCAGAGGCAGTGTTGTGGTAAACAGGCATGTAGTCCACAGCAATCACACCATGGTTACTATCTGTGGGCAATACACAGGGAACTACCAATATAGTGGTTGTTGCCTGGCCAAGTGTGTTTGTGTATGAGACATGGGTGGAGAGTGTTCTCTGGGTAATACAATGGTTGCCTATATTGTTCACCGATCCATAATGTCAGATGTAGGGCTATGGATTGTCTACACAAACTTCTCTGGTGTTTGACATCTCTTGTACTTGTAAGGTAGAAATTGTGACATATAATAGGTCCTCATTATAAGAATTTAGCAAAACCCACCCAACAATTAGTCCTGTCATTACACAATCATAGCAACTTCTACACAGGATATTGATGACACACACAAACACACACACACACACACACACACACACACACACACACACACACACACACACACACACACACACACACACTTGCCAGTACTGAGATTCAAACCACTACCTAACTATATATTGCTACTACTACATTGTACCACATCTATCGCATGTGCCACGGAGCTTATAGGGCTAGCCTTTCTCCAAAAGTATATTTCAAGGTAGATGACATCAGCAGCCTTACTAAAGTAGGGCAATGGAAGGTGTAGTGACTGTGAATGCCCTCAAAAGCATTGCTCCCTACACACACAGAGTTTCACAGTTGCCATGTCTGGGATTTAAACTCCTACCTAACTAGTAGATCACACTATAGTATTATGCAGTTATAGAATACGCCACGGAGCTTATAGGGCTAGCCCTTCTCCAAAGGTGTATTTCAAAATGAATGACATCAGCAGCCTTGCTAAAGTAGGGCAATGGGAGCTGTAGTGACTATGAATGGCCTCAAAAGCATTGATCCCTACACACACAAAAACACACACACACACAGTTGTACAGTTGATATGTCTGGGATTAGAACTCCTACCTACCTAATACATCACACTATAGCATTACACAATTATTGCACACTCCACAGAGCTTGTAGAGCTGAATCTTGTCCAAGGAGGTAATTCAAAGTGACTGACATCAGCAGGCTTGCTAAAGTAGGGCAATGGAAGGTGTAGTAACTGTGAATGGCCTCAAAAGCATTGATCTCTCCACACACAAACACACACATGCACACACACACACACACACACACACACACACACACACACACACACACACACATAGAGTTGCACGGTTGCCATGTCTAGGATTAGAACTCCTACCTAACTAGTGCATCACACTATAGTGTTACGCAGTTATTGCACACACCACAGAGCTTATAGGGATGATTCTTGTCCAAAGGGGTATTTCAAGGTGATTGACATCAGCAGGCTAGCTAAACTAGGGCAATGGGGAGAGCAGTGTGTGTGTGAATGGGCCATAAACCATTCCTCTGGAAACACACACACAACACTCAGTCGCTAACTTTACCCCCCCCTCACCCCCTAAAGGGCCCATATATATATATATATATACAGAAAGAATGCAGAGTCCCTGTAATAACATCTATGCAGGTAAAAGCTGCAGTCTCTAAAACCAAAAAACACAGCATCCATGGGACCGGGCAACATCCCAGGCTGCATTTTACATGAACTTCAGAACGAACTGGCTCCCCACCTAAACACCATGTTCAGTCATAGTCTCATGTCAGCCTTTGTGCCCACTGAATGGCACACAGCAACAGTTATCTCACTCCACAAACGAGGAGCCACCACTGATCCGGGGAACTATCACCCTATTAGCCTGATGAGCCTGGTCTGCAAGGCCAAGGAACATATCATCATGAAACTCATAAACAAAGACATTGGTAACCTCCAAACTCTGGACCCCACTCAGTTTGGGTTTGTGAAAGGCAGATCATGCCTTCTGAATCTGATTGACTTCTTTGAGGCAGTCACCAAAGCCATAGACGAGGGTAAGGTGGTTCACACAGTCTATCTTGACCTCGCCAAGGCTTTTGACACCATCCCCCATTCTGGAATTATAGCTAAACTCACTAAACTAGGTATAAATCCATATGTCACAAGATGAGTTGCCAACTGGCTCACTGACAGAACCCAAGTTGCAGACTCCAAATCTGACTTCAAACCAGTGACAAGTGGAGTACCACAGGGTTCAGTCCTAGGACCTCTCCTGTCTAGTATCTATTTCTCTGAAGTACAGGCTAAGACAGAAGGCCTCTGGCTAACAAAGTTCACAGATGACTGCAAACTAGGAGCCATAGTCGAGTCCCCAAATGATGTGGACATCCTACAGAAGGTCCTCACTGAGACAGATGCCTGGTGTCAAAGGCATGGCCTCAAGCTCAATGCCAAAAAGTCCATAGTCATCCCCTTTGGTAAAAACTCTGTACCCATGAACTACCACATAAATGGCAGTCTACTTAACACCAAATGTGTGATAAGAGACCTTGGGACCCAGGTGGACAGTAGTCTCTCCTTTGATAATCACATTGCCACAGTAGTCAGGAAATCCTTCTATGTAGCACACCACATCACAAAAGGGTTCTCATCCAGGAAAAAATAGGTCATTGTTCCCCTCTACTCAGCACTCATTAGGCTCATTATAGAGTATAATTCCAGTTTTGGAATGTACCTTACAAGACATCTGCAGCAGCTAGAAAGTCCACAGAAGTACCTCACAAAGAGGATTACTGACCTCAAACAGATGCCCTACACTGACCATCTCAAAAAACTCCAGCTTTACTCTGTAGCATATCACCTATTCCGAGGAGATCTCTGCCTAACATATAAATCTATGTTAAACCCAGAGCTGCTGGACATGCTACACCTAAAAAAATCCCAATCACTCCAAGCTACGCTCTCTGGGGACCTAAACCTTGTCACCACAATAAACAGGACATGCTGGAGGGATAGATTCCTGTCCCAGAGACTTCCTATACTCTGGAACAAGCTACCCATCTATGTTAAGCAAAGTTCCTCATTAGCACTCTTCAAGAAAAATCTTCTTGAGTGGATGAGAAATAGGAAATACACCCCGGGGATCACTTCTGCGGCTCTGGTTGACAGGGGCACAGGAAACTAACTTTCTCTGTGGCATAAGCCAGGGAACCTTGTTGTCTAGGCTTACTTAGACCCTTGGGCTGATAGCCTAGTACCTCATCTGATGAAGTTATTTGGTGACAAAAACGTATAAGGAATTGTGGAGCATTAATGTGTTTTGGTGTTATGTCCGTGGTGTGGATTTGGTTGGAGCATTGTGCCACATTCACTTTTTGGACCTACCTATGAACCTATGAACACACAACTTTACATTTGACAGGACTGTGTATACAACTGCTAGATGAATAATGACTTGTACTGTCATGTTACACAGTTATCACAAGCACCACAGACACTATAGTGCTGAGGGTTACCAGAAGCAAATGTCTACAGTGATAGACATTAGCACATCATGTGATACTGGCCAATTGGATGTGTGATGGGTGAGACAGGCCTCATGATGGGAAGCTCTTTGTCACTGTCACTCTATCTCTTACCCACATCTATGTTTGTATATGTTTGACCTATTATAGTGTGCTGTCCTTGGATATATGTGTGTATTCCTATCTGATGTGTGTGCAAAGCATGACTGGTGTGGAATGTGGAGTGTGTGCACAGACATCTGCGACTGACAGATATGTATAGTCCACTGTTGTTGCCAGACATAGACTTCATTTCTTTAAGTATGGGAGCATGCCCAGTATGTTCTGTATTGAATGTGTGATTCCATCCCAGGTAGGTTGTACTCCAGTGCAGGCATTTGTATTCTACACCTACAGCTAGCAACTTGTTTTTGCAGGATATCTGTAGATAGATTGACAATATGGGGTCACAATGGACAAAGGATAGTGGGATACTGTAACTAATTGTGTCTGTGCTGCTGCTGCTACATGGTTTTGGTGTTAGCAGAGATATTCAGACATATGTACTGTTTTACAGTATGATGTATTATGTCATCAGCTACTGACAGATACGTATTTGCTCGCAGTAATTTTCTGGGGAATACAAGATGAATGAAGCTGTGTCCTGTATTGTGGCCTACAGCCTACATATTCTTGCACAATCATGACATTCTGGAGGGGGAGCTGCAGACACTTGCTGATGGGTCTGTCTAAATTGTCCAGCACCTTGGTACAGTAGTGGCTGAGGATCCCATGCTTGTACATCTATCGACATGACAGAATGGCCATATCCTGCTGTGGCCATACCTCTCAGCTGTACAGATTCACACACTTTACCCAGAGGCAGGGCTCATATATCTGGTCATTACACCTTCACATTGTGGTTTACAAGCAGGTTTGTAGCCACCCATTCCTGTATTTGCAGGCAGGGACAGCATGGACACACATCTGAATTTCAGACTTCACACACTCCATGGTGTCCATGCTTCTACCCACCCCCGTTATTCTATCCTCTTCCTAACATTATGCAAGAGATATCTGATAAGTATCCCTATAGTTATTACTTCATCCCAACAATATTTAGGGGTTGATCCACAGTAAATGCAGTAGAACATGGTGGACATGCTACTGGGTTTTGTCGACATGGCCTTGCATTTGTGTTCTGTGGACTGTGTCATGTCGTTATTTGAGACTCCATGAGATAACATACACTGGCACTATGGGCAAGACACAGGCCTTTGACAGAGGACTGTACGGCATTTGATAGTGATGCAGGCCATTTGTAGCATTCTAGTGCATTCTGTCACTCCTACAGTCCCAGGCTGCAAGCCACTGTATTCCCCTGGGGTGACCGGCAGGTTTGCAAGGTGTTAATGGCAATAGTTTCTGTCCTTATTAATCCATTGTGTGGATGCTGGCAGGGTGCTGCTTACAGCTAGGGACACACCTGAATGGGGCACCTCTTCAGCATGCTGCATTCTGTGGGTATTCCCATACAGAAGTGGGAGTCATATTGTACCCATTCCCAGCAGCAGGGATATGACCTGTGAGGAACCTGTGGCTGATGGTGTGGTGAGCTGAGGGCATGTGTGCTATGGAAGCTACTTGCAGCTGACTCACAGATATACGTGGGGCATTCCCCTTATGCTGGATTGTGCAGGGACATCAGCAGTTTCTCAGTACTTCATAAGTGTGCCTTTTGTGGTCTGCCATTGTTTGGCCAGACTACATCAGTATTCCATACTACACAGACAACTAATGTGCTGCAAACCTGTATGTACAATTCTAAAGGTGTGTCCATTTGACAGTAGCATTTTATACATTCTCTGTCTAGGGTACTTCCACCTGTGTACTGTTTGTATGTCTGGGCCCACATTCATGCCATGTCCATCTTTCAGATAGTGAGAGATATTACATCCGAACAATTAGTATGGATTGCTGCTGGATTGGTTCTTGCTGGGATGCATTGTGTTTGACACTGCTGTTGTTAGAACTTGGTCCTGTCATCAACAGTACTGGCCACTGGCCACCAGGACACAATCCTCCATGCCTACATGCTGACCACTTTCACGCAATATACAGCACACAACAACCTAACACATAGAGCCCTGCATATTGTACACATGCAACAATCTATCCTGCTAATTTGGCCAGCTCAGGTAAACTGTGCTCCACTGTTATTATACCCACACATATATGTTACTACATTTCTACGTAGGATTGTGGGGGGCACACCTGACAACTGTAAAGACTTGCTATGACCGTACTGGTATTTCAGGTACTCTGTTGGCTTCCATTTCATTTGTATTCTGACCTATCATGCAGACCACAGGCATATCAGTGTAGTACAGATCTTAGGTTTTATTGACCTACATTTCAGTTTCAGACTTCTTACCCTTCAGAACTAACATCCCACTGCCTGACCTGTTGTAGTCTGTCTGTGTAGGTCTAGAGGGGGGCTGTTCTCCATTTCCATCAATTGGAGGCCTTAGCACAGCCTTTCTTTGTGGTAATCTACACCTGTCCTGCTGGCTGAGACTGTTGTTGGGTATGTGAGCCTCACTGACATGCATGTGTGTGCCCTATGGACACACATTTGGCCCACCACATGTCCTACAGTGGGATTTGTCATCTTGTCTCGTACTGCCTACTATGTTGACACCAGTATTTGTTATGGATTTCATGCTGCCCATATAGGTGTCCACTATCTGCTGCCATCCCATTCAGCCACCCAATTCCCTTGCATGCTCACATCCGTATCATAGATACAATTAGCAGAACATACTACTCCATTCAGCAATTGATAGGAAGAGTGACTTACCTTGTGGCTGTGCCAGTATTGAGGATGATGCTGGAGGGCTGACTATGTCGGATGCACATAGTGCATTCACTATACATGGTTAAGCACAGGTAGTGTCATGTTTGGCATCCCTTTCACTGTATGTGTGAGTTAGAGAGAGGTGTAATTCCCAGGGTTCCTACCGTGTCAGTGTATGTGCTATGCATTGCCACTTTGCCAAAGCCTGGCATATTGGGAATGCCTCCTTCTGCCTACATGGGAAGGCTCAGGTTGTTCCTCCTCCCAGTCACTCTGTGCCTGTGCTTGCCTTGGGAATGGTGGGAGGCTGTGTGGCCCTGCCCCATGCTGTTCCTGCTGCAGCTGTTTCCGCAGGATCATATTGTGTAGCATGGCACATACAATGACAGTTTGGGTACATGTAACTGGAGACTACTGCAAGGGTCCATCGGATATGTCCAGGCACCAGAACTGTGACTTGAGCATCCCAAACATATGCTCTATTATGATTCTGGTCTGTGCATGTGCCTCAATATGGAGTTCTTGTTCAGGTGTGCTTGCATTTCTGATGAGTGTCATCAGCCACAGCTCCAGTGCATAACCAGCATCCCCCACTACGTGCCCATATGGGATGTCACCATTGGCAAATCTCTGGTACAGCTGCGTCATATGCCAGACATGGGAGATGTGATACCTTCCAGAGCTGCCAGCACACACATTCATTATAATGCTCTGGGCATTGCACATGACCTGGTAGTTGATGGAGGGGAAGCCCTTGTGGTTTATGTAGACCCTACCCCACCCACCGGGTGGTGCTTTGATGTGTATGTGGGTGCAGTCTATAGCACGCACTACCTCAGGGTATTCTGCTATTTGGTGGAAGAGATGCGTATTGATGGTCAATGCTTCACGGGTGTTGTGGAAATTTATGTGCTTACCAGCATGTGCTGACATGGCATCCAGGAACTGGTGGAGTACCCTGGATGCTGATGCTTGTGAGATCCCCATGATATTCCCAGTTGGCCTTTGGAAGGTACCTGTGGCTAGTATTCATAAGCCTATACATACCTTGGTATCCACTGGGATGGGTTCCCCTCTGTTGGTTCTGTGTGTAAGGCGTGGCTGGCACAACTCAACAATTTGCTGTAGAAGGTCTCCGTCCACCCTATAGTGCTCCACTTTCTCCAGCTCATGTAGCCCCTGGTAGGTTACCCTGGGTCTGTACACTCTTCTCCTTCTTCTCACTGTGGTTTGGTCATCAGCATTGTCATCCTCATCACCCTCAGCCTCTTCCACATGTTAATTTATGAGTATGAAAGCAGCCCCTGTCATTTGTTGCTTTTGTTATGTAAAATTTCCCCGTTTGTGTACACTGGTGGTGTAGAGTTTGGAGTAAAAACCAGAGGTAATAGTGTTTGCATAGTTTATAGTAGTGTGCTGGACTGCTGCCTGTGTAATTGTCTGGTTCTGATACATTTCACTTGCCAGCTATGCTAGTTCTCCTTGATTACCTTCCTACTGCTATTTTCCCTTCCCATTGCCTTCCTGTTTAAGCCCCGAGGTGCACCACGCAAACCCAGTGCTCAGATGTGAAAGGAGCTGCTATTTCCTGTTTTTTTTTTGTTTTGTTTAAAACCCGGTGTGCAGCACGCACACCCATTTAGGCAATGTAAATACTGCTAGGCAGCTTCAGACACACCCCCTTCCTTAGCTGTGCTTAACCAAGGGCAAACATGGGCCACAGAGCTCCAGTAAGCTTACAGCATGCATGACACACCCCCTTATGAAGTCATCTAGCTCTTAGGCTTACACCATGGTCTTACTGCACCTACACGGTTTGGTGCAAGGTAGTACTGAGGGGAAATCTGTGATTCAGTATCATTGCCCTCATTTGCATAGGATTGACTGCTAATGCATGGTTACAAAACCGACACTCAGCCTTCCCCGTTAGTAACCACGATTCCATGGTCTTGTTGTGTTATGCATGCCATTGACTATTATGGCAAAATTATGATTTTGGTTTAAAAGCTTATTCCCATTTGCGCACTGCTGCCCTGTGTTTAAACGGCCAAAATCAGCCAAAAAAAAGTTAATTTTTATAATTTTGAAATTATTTTTCATGCCTGTGGCCACATATTTGGCCTTTGGCATGCCTAACCTTTCTAATACATGCATTTGTACAAGCTGTCATTTCTCCGTTTTGTAGTTTGCAGAAATGTACTGGCTGAAAACATTTCTGTAGTCTACACTATTCCTGCACGGACATCTCCCTGCTTCCTGGATCAGTAATTCACCTCATTTGCATGGTTTTCACCAGCAACTGAGGTAATTAGCATACATGGGTTGTGTCTGTGCAGGAATAGTGCAGGAGCACTCATGCATGTCCCGGGAGCTTATTCCTGGATCACATGGCAGCCATATTGCCTGCAGCAGCTTTTGCTCTATTCCTGCATGCCATGCAGAGCTTGCTGAATCCTGGGGCAAGTGTTTTCACTCCATATACCAGAACTTCTTCAGAGTAATAATCTCCCATAAACTTTTAGAATTTTTTGAAGATCCCACCTATAAAACATAAATAATTCATTAGCTGACAAGCTCTCCAATTAAATTGTAAATCATAGCTATATCACGTTAACAATAATAAAGAATAAAATATGAGTGGAAAACAGTACATACGTCTTAAAACATCACAATTTATAAGCAAAACCTAGCTGCTTAAATCACTGATAGAGAGAGACAAACTCGGTGTACAAAAAATACAAGTTAATTAAGGGCAGAAACAAACTTGGTGTACAAAAAATACAAGTTAATTAAGGGCAGTATCTAGATTTTGAGAATAGTTAATAAATAGAAACTGTACTTCATAATACAATAATAACTAAAATACAGTCATTAAGTCCAGGAAATATACCTCCATTAAGTCTTAACTGCCAAACCAACCCCTTGTATTCTAACATGAATGGTGTACTCTCTCAATTACAAAAACAATTAACTTCTTAAAATTCAAACAAGTAATACAATGTCAATACAATGCATTCATAGATCTATTTTTCTTAATATCATAAATATATTTCCACATCCTATCTTTCAGTATCCTCTTGTTTTACCTACATAAAACAGTGAATAAGAAGCACATGTTGCCAAATATACCACACCCATTGTGTCAGAATTACATCTACCAGAACAGGGCAGAGTTCTCTCAAAACTATCCATCATCACATATGGGCCATCGTTAATGAATCTGCAGCATTTACATCTATCATATAACTTCATACAATTTATCCTACCCACCTATTAGATCCCTTTAAAATTATTCTACCCAGATTTTTCAGACATGGCCCTTTACTGAAAACAATCCTGAGGAAGACATCTAACTTTTCCCTCATATCATCTATAAGAATGGTAACCCAGGACCAGGTAGCATGTATATGTAGGAGAGAAGATGGGGGAGTCTTATTGCCACTAGAGACAGATGTATGGAGGGGGTGCATGTGATGATTTTGAGAATTCAGGAGATTTGGCCAGTCATGTAGGTCATTAAGCAGTAGGGTAAGGCTTTAAAGGAAAGGCAGCTTCACCTGGAATAAGTAGGGATAATCTGCTACAAGGCAAGTTTAGGATTTGACAGATCCTTACTTATGTATGAAAAAAATGGAAAGGTTTCCATTCAGGATACTAAGGTAGGATTGGGATTATATCATCATTTACTAACCCCTCAAAAGAGTTTTATATCAAATCAATAAAAAAAGTAAAAAAATACACAAATAAATTAAAATTCATTCTAAACTCTGGCCTCAGACATGAAAATTGAAAGTTCATAAAAGGCTAGCTGTGTATTGATAAGGCTCACAAAATATATGAGCCTTATTTCTTGGTAATTCTCTATTTCTAATAAATTAGCCTGAGAAAGAACTGTTTGTACCAGCTGGGTCCAGCCTGTCAGAGCATCAGATTTCAGATCATTGCAGGACATGGGCTTCAACAGGTATTTGTGAATTGAAAATCACTGAATCTGCCATTCTCCTTTAGAAACAACACTGTGACAACATTTAAAGCTATGTAAGGGCTAGATAGCTTAACCAAGTCAAAAGCAGTATCCAGTGAAGTTCCCTACTGAAATGTTGGCATCAAAATACTGAGTGCTGAAAAGCAGGAAAAAAAAGAGAGAAAACCTGGAGAATAGTGAATCTCGAAACATGCTCTTCTCCTTAAAACCTGTTTTTGCAGGGGGCAACCCCTCTACACTCTGCCCATGGGGCAAGTCCCCTACACCCTCCAAACTTATATATACCAACTCCAGCATCACCATACCTTGGAGAAAAAGGAATATTCTAAGAAGTGGTATCTGGGACTTGCATATACAAGTCCGATCTTTCAGCCATTCAGTGTCTGTGTTTTGGGACTTGATCTACGGGGTCCCAAAATTTCAAATACTAACTTGCCTATAACATTAACTATAGGATAGCTTTGTAAGTAAGCAGTAGACAAAATGTCTTATTTCCAGAAGCAAACTTCTGTTTTACTATGAAGAAATTATGACAATTCATCATTTAGACCTGTCAGACTCTACTAATTCAAAAAATCAAACTGCATTTAATGCATACAACTTAGCACAAAACTGCTTGAAAATATTTTGCTGTTCCTGATAAGCCATGGAAACAGCCCAATTGTATTTGCACCACTAACTGTTCAAAGATTTAATGACATTTATTTCAGGTTAGTTAGAATAAAAAGTGCCTAGAAGTATCAGCAGCTTTGCCTGAACAATAATTTAATTATGCAGGCATATGGAGCCAGATGCAATACTGGCTCAACGAATTGCTGAGAAAAAGAAATGTGGTATAAAACATCTGAAGCAGAAATTCCTTAAAAGGCAACTTCATTTGCTGAAGAAAAAAAAAAACACCTAATAATTTTGGCCCCACAGGCTCTTCCAAGGTAATAGGACATAGAAAAACACTCATATAAGAGCTTATCAAAAATTCCCGTTATTCAGTGAACACATTATATGCCAAAGCTTGCCAAGGCATTTCTCTGTTTAACCCTTTAGAAATCGTAGTAGCAAACTTCAAAATGTACATCGCTTCCAACTGTTTCAGTAAAGTTGGTCTGTATCTATTTGCATATTTAAATGAGGGCTGTAATGACAGGAAAGCTAAAAGAAGACAAAATCCCCTAAAAGCACAGTTTTAAAAGGTTGTATAATAGTACTGCCTTGTTATTATCCCTGGAGTCTGTCACATGTTCTTGTATTGAAGCCATATAGATCTAACGGTCTTTCCTAAGTAGTATTTATTACGAGCACAAATAATGTTTTAAAGTCCAAATGAAAATGTGCACTTAAAAATATTGCTGAGCAGTAAAATTGTCTCTAATAATTGTTTAAATAATTTGAGTAAATTTGAATTAACAAACAGTGTAACATCCGCAATGAAAATTGTCCTTGTATTCTGTACTTGCTAAAGCAGAGTAACTGAAAATAACTAGAAATATGCTTCACCTTCAGATTTACACCTACAGAATAAGAAATAGAAGGGTTATGTGGGTGTACCCTTTTCAAAATGGGATTCGGTAACAGCTCTTTCAATTGTTATTTGACAATCCGAGTCGTTTTAAATGAAATATAAGCATGTTTTAATGTTAAATATGTATGAAGCTAATGTACATATGAGTCTAATGATTTGGTAAGTATATTAACATTTGAAGAAGCTGTAATAGCACCAACATTGTTGCCTTCAGCTTGCACTATTTGCAGTGAAGATACAACATCCAATCTGGAATATATTAACATTTGAAGAAGCTGTAATAGCACCAACATTGTTGCCTTCACCATCCACTATTTGCAGTGAAGATACAACATCCAATCTTGAATACCCTTTTTCTAAAAAGCATGCGATAATAGCCTCACTCATATACCTTACTTATTTACATTTGTTAAGTGAATAAGTACACTTAGGTTCATAGATTAGTACTAAGCTAACTGCCCTTGTGGGCCATTTTAAGCCCATCTATTTACCCCATGTGGGGATCAAACCCTGCACCTTGTGTTTGAAAGATAAACACCTTAACTATTATGCCAACCTCTCTGTCAGAAGAACCATTTCAGGAATGTCTCAGATAAAGCAGGTAAAACATAATACATTAGGCAAAGTCATTTACAGTGCATACCTATTATTAAACATCATAACAGACTTGATACGTTATTCTGGCAAACTAAACCATATGTTCCTAAAGTCAAGTTGCATTGGTTAAACTGGGACTGTTTCCATTAAAAATAGTTGCAACCTGTTTCCACAAACAGTTACATTACCTTCTCACCATTGAAATGGGGCTATTATGTCAGAGTTTTCCATATATTTCAGTTATCTCATTATGAAGACAAAGCACCTTGGCAGCACTTCTGCACATTGGCACCCATCTCACTCCAGGCTGAAAGAATGAGCTGGATGATGTCTTGTCTCATGCCGAATATATAGAGAGCTACAATAGAAAAAAGTAAAATCAGCAGAATGTCATAAGTTCTAGAAATGCACTTATTTTCTAATTGCTTTTTCTTCCATGTGTGTCTCTCCAATGAGTCTCTCTGCCTAGTCGAGTGGCATTTCAGAGTCTGTTTTTAGAGGAGAAACTGACTGGAAGGATTATCATCCAGACAGATATGGAGGTTGTTTAGTCCTCTGCACTGTGCCTCATTTCAGCTTCTGTTGAGTCAGTGGAACCCTTTTCCCAGTGCCCCCCCATCTAGTATCACCTGTCTGAAAGGGTGGACCCTAATTGTCTGCATACCAGTGGACTGCATGGCATTCCCCTCTCCAAAGTCATATCAATAATGTGTTTAAGGGATTTTCTGTTAATCACTAACTCCTATCCCTGTGACAATCTGATATCCATATTTGTCTCATCTGATTCATGGCTCATTCCCACTTCGCTACATCAGCAGAAATGTGGCTTGTGTCGAATGCACAGCATGGTAGACATCCCAGCTCTTCCTGCCACATGGTGTGACACATATCTTCTTTCATTTACTGCAATGAAGCAGGCAGAGCTGCCTTCCCACCTCCCCAGGATATCCGAGTGATATTCAGCTGATCTGGAAGCTAGGTTAAGAAGGGAGGTGGTGATTGGTGATCAGCAGTATGGTTTCATGCCAGGAAAGAGCACTACAGATGCCATGTTTGCTCTGAGAGTGTTGATGGAGAAGTACAGAGAAATTCAGAAGGAGCTGCATTGTCTCTTTGTGGACTTAAAGAAAGCATATGACAGGGTGCCTAGAGAGGAGTTGTGCTATTGTATGAGGAAGTCGGGAGTGTCAGAGAAGTATGTAAGAGTGGTACAGGATATGTGCGAGGGTAGTGTGACAGCGGTGAGGTCTGCGGTGGGAGTGATGGATGCGTTTAAGGTGGAGGTGGGATTACATCAAGGATTAGCTCTGAGCCCGTTCTTATTTGCAATGGTGATGGACAGGTTGACAGATGAGATCAGACAGGAGTCCCCGTGGACTATGATGTTTGCAGATGACATTGTGATCTGTAGTGAGAGTAGGGAACAGTTGGAGGAGACCATGGAGAGGTGGAGATATGCTCGAGAGAGAAGAGGAATGAAGGTCAGCAGGACTAAGACAGAATATATGTATGTGAATGAGAGGGAGAATAGAGGAATGGTGAGGATGCAGGGAGTAGAGGTGGTGAAGGTGGATGAGTTTAAATACTTGGGATCAACAGTTCAGAGTAATGGTGAGTGTGGAAGAGAGGTGAAGAAGAGAGTACAGGCAGAATAGAGTGGGTGGAGAAGAGTGTCCGCAGTGATTTGTGACAGTTATATGGGTTGGAGACTGTGTCACTGACAAAAAGGCAGGAGTCAGAGCTTGATGTGGCAGAGTTAAAGATGTTAAGATTTGCACTGGGTGTGACAAGGGTGGACAGGATTAGGAATAAGTATATTAGAGGGTCAGCCCAGGTTGGGGAGTTTGGAGACAAAGCCAGAGAAGCAAGATTATGTAGGTTTGGACATGTGCTGAGGAGGGATGCAGAGTATATTGAGAAAAAGATGCTAAGGATGAAGCTGCCAGGTAAGAGGAAAAGAGAAAGGCCTAAGATAAGGTTTATGGATGTGGTGAGAGAGGACATGCAGGTGGTTGGTGTGACAGAGCAAGATGCAGAGGACAGGAAGAAATGGAAACAGGTGGTCCGCTGTGGTGACCCCTAACGGGAGCAGCCGAAAGAAGAAGACAACGATTCAGCTGATCTGGCTTCTTCCTGATCAGCTAATGCAGTGGCCATGTTATTGCTTGATCCCAGATAGCCAAGTTCATAGTCAGGGCTTTATCCATCTGCAACATGGAGCCAACTTCAAGAGATGCATTTTAAGTTAAACAACCATGTGTCTACTGATGTTTTAAATGCCCTAAGAGTATGTTGAGATGTATAATATTAAATTAAACTGCTTTTGTGCACGTGGCTGAAGGCCCAAAATTAACAGTCAGCAGACTGAATACAGGTTAGAGCTCATAACCTGCAGTTTTCCACAACTATAACCACAAGTGTCAGTGTATAAAAGGCAAACAGTTGATGTTCATTATGTTACTGTGCTTTGCACACAGTGAGGTTGTAGGAAGGAGTGCTGTGGTAGCTTTTCTGAGCCATTTAGACCATACTACTGAATGTGTAGGTCTGTACAGTGGTGCAAACAAATTACTTTATTAAAGCATGGCAGTCTCATTTAGCCACTTGATTTATACAACTGATGAATCTGCTGATAATGTTTTCTAAGTATTTACTTTGCACCAAGACAACTAGAAACTGCAAACTGTGTATATGGTCAGTTTGGGCAGCATAAAATAACAGACTAGACCAGCTGATTCTGAGATAAAAAGTGGCTTGCCAGTTCAGCAACAAAATGTGATGCTAAACCTTTGATAAGATATGGCTTGCTCTGTTATTGCAAAGTACTATTTTAACTACATTTGTATTTGAAATGTAATGCTTTTCAACAGTTATGAGCAGCTATGGAATCTTATGTGCCAATATGTGTTTGACCAGCTTATCTCTTACTTTAATCTACTGCCCATCGGGGATTTAATGAATAAATGTTCGGTTTTCTCAGGAGAGAACAGTGCATGCAATGTAAATGACAGTGCATTAACCCCATCAGATATGTGGAACAGGCAGGCAGAATAAGCTAAGAAATCTGTGATAGAGAATGGAAATCGTATGCCCTCTTCAGAATCTAGCTAAATAGGATATAGCTGTACCACCTTAAATGCCACTGCCATAGTAAACTAATAACAGTTAACTGCTGGTTAAGTTCATAGGGCATAGGCAATGAGCTGCTAATGCATTTACTCATAGTCTAAAGTTGGATTCTTACAAACCTTTACTTAAAATGTATGCAGCTCTGAGCAAGACTCTTCCATACACAGTATCACCCTTACAAATAAGAACTTGTATCTAAATGGGGATGTCTGACTGACAATTAATAAAATAAGTACTAATGAAATTAAAAAATAAATAAAACAAGAATGTGACTTGCAAATGTGGCCATCAGCACAATAATGTTGTTTTTGTCATTGTGTCTTTCGGCTTATCCCGGTTAGGGGTCGCCACAGCAGAACTCCGGTCCGCTAATGTTTGGTAGTGGATTTTTACATGCCGAGTTACCAGCCCTGATGCACAACCTTCAACGAAGGCATGCCCATTTACGCATGCCTCCACACAGAAGCCGCTCTAGGTGAGAATCGAATGGAACAACGTCTTGCTGTGAGGTGACAACGCTACCGCAGCACAATAATATGGGACTGAAATAATATGTGGTACTGAACATCTACATAATTCACAGCAGCCATCAAAGACAGACAAAACCTAGCTTATAAATTTAAAAAAAGAAAGAACGAAGTTTATCGTGCCTTGTTCTCACTGCCTGATGGATATGCATCCATACGCGTATAAAGGATAAAGTAATTATCATAACTGGATGGATGATAGATGAATAACCTTGGCATTTTATTTTATGGGGTTATGGCTAACACTGCAGAAAAAGCTACTTAACTGCCACCCCTCACTAGAGTGTTTTGCCTCTGTGATGTTTCAATTCCCTATTGAGTCCATGTGCGGGGGTTGCCCAGCCACTATATTCATTTTTTTTCTTGAGAAAACCATTATTATATATTTAAAAGATGTCATCAAACAAGGCTAGAGTGCATTTTGTGTTGCATCAGGAGTGGTATTACTAAAAGAAAATAGAAGTTTATTTTCTTTTTGAAGACTGGTGACACCACAGCTTGGATAGTGTGATACCAGCTTGAAGACTACAAACCTGCAAAAATATTTCAAGAATGATGGTCTGTACAAAAAAAAAAAAAAAAAAAAAGATGATACATGGACTGCAGACAAAATATAGGAAGGGATTCTAAAACAGCTTAATATCTATGCCCATGGAAAATGAAGGAGAGAGAGAGAGAGAGAGAGAGCATAGTAGAAATATTTAAGTCTCTGAAAGACATGAATCAAAATGCAAGAGCCAAACATCTTTTAGAGCAATACATGAAAATGCCAGAGTTTATATGTTAATTTTATGCAGGGGATTAAGGCTGCTAAGAAGCCTTCATCCTGTAGTCACGACTTTTGTTCTATTTTGCGAATTTGTGAAAGTCACTTAACCATACTGTGGTGGTGGTGCTGCAGTAGCGTTGTCGCCTCACAGTTAGACGTTGCACGCTCGATTCTCAGTTAGAGTGTATTCTGTGTGTCGACATGCGTGAATGGGCGTTCCTTCACTGAAAGTTGTGCATTAGGCCTGGCAAGCCAGCACGTAAAAATCTACTGCCAATCATTAGCGGACGTGAGTTCCACTGTGGCGACCCCTAATCGGGAAAAGCCGAAAGACAGTGTGCAAGTCACTTTCACCAGACTGCTCCTGAGTCATACCTGAAAAGATACACGAGTCATGGCTTTACCCAGATAAAAATAAATAGTTTCAGGATAGTAAGTGGATAGTTAAAGGGCAATATGAAGAATTCTTTCATAATAAGTTCTGCAGCTGGAAGAGAAAGCATTGGTGATATTTAAGAATGCATATGCTACACTGAAGCAATTTCTAGCTTAAATGGAAGAAGCAGGAAATTCACAAATAATGAAGTGTTTTTCCATTCTCTTCCTAAAACTCCCTACACATTTTCCTTTCATATCATTCTGTTACTCTATATTTCTACCCTTTTTCTAAAATAATACTCTACCTACTATCACACTTTTCCTCTTTACAAATATGTCTAGAGCACTTACCTATGCTCACTCCTCCTTCCCACATTCCTATTTCTCTTTTTTCTTGCTCAGCTCACAACACTTAACTCTATTGATCTTACCCTTAAACCTACAACTGTCACATCAGTTCCTTCACCCCACTCAAACTGTTACTCTAATATATCCTCCAATCTATTTCCTATACACTCTGTTCTCTTCCCCAAACTAAAAATTCTACCCATAACAATCCATATTCTCTCCCACAACATGCACCTCAATAGACTCAGAAAACAATTACAACCACCTATATACAGACCCAGATTCTCCACAATTCCACTAAGTGGAGATATCCAACCCAATCCAGGACCCACTTCAGCTAACCTGTTTGCTCAAAGCAACTCCTTCAAATCCTTAAAGCTAGTCACACTTAACTTCCAAAGCATTTGAAACAAAATCACAGACTTTCACGTCTGGACATCACATTACCAACTAGACATTATTGCCGCCACTGAAACCTGGCTCAAACCACTTATATAAGACTGACTTCCTCTCCCCAGGTTTCAGTACCCTTAGACTATATAGGCACCACAAGAAAGGAGGTGGAGTCATTCTTCTCTTCCCTAGTTCTTACTACATAACCCCCTTCTTTAATACTATTCCAAATTTTCCACTGGAGAAACTCTAATCTCATGTCTAAAAAAAAAGAATTCCAAAAACTATGCATAGTAGTTCTTTACATTCCCCCAGGCAATAATATACCCATTCTGGAAAACATCCTTGCCTGGATCTCTAGAACGATCAAGTATGTAACTACTATACTGGGAGATGCAAATATCATTTAATCTAACATCTGTTCAAAGTTTCCCTCCCCTGGTATTAACTTATTCCACTTTACCCAATTAATCACATCTCCTACCAGATTCAATAAAGGTAACATGGAAGGCTCCATCCTAGATGGGCCAGTGACCCACACAAAATCTCCTCAGCAGTCACCATCCCAAATAGTGATCATCTCCCAGCGTTCACTCTCAGAACAACCCTCTTCCTTCAAAAAGAACATCACCATAAGCATACACAAAATTTAGTTAACTTTAGACATTCATTTACCTATGAATTAATATATTAATTGGAAAATTCTAAAAAAAATTCCCCTAGATGAAGCAGTAAACTACTTTAATAGTCTCTTTCTATAAACCCTAAATAAACTTGCCCCCCCCACACCTGTATGAAAAGAATAAACTTTAGTCACACCCCTTGGCTTACAAAATCAACATAGCAATTAATACAAAACAGAGATAAATTCTGGAAACAATGGCAAAAAACAAAAATCCAGCCACCCTAGAAAACTACAGGCAACTCCACAACCATGTAAAAGAAACAGTGACAAAAAAAATACTACCTAAAATTTCAGTCCAATGACAGGTATAATCCCAAAAGAAATCCTGGACAGCCATTTCACCACTTCTAAACCCTGGCACCAAAGCCAAACCTACTCCATTTCCTAACAAAAGTCACCCAGATATATCCAGTCTGTTTACCACCCATTTTATCAACACTATATCTAACATAACAACCAACTTCACCCAACATTACACAGACTCAAACTCTACTACTACAGTCTCATCATGTCCTTCCCATCTCCTCCATACCCCTCCCTCACCATTTTACCCCTCCTCTCCCATACCTCTCCTTCACCATTCTCCCTTGATTCTTCTGAAATTTTCAACACTCTTACATCCTCTTTCTGCTTAAAACCCATTCCCACTGCCATCATAAAATGACTACTCCTCAAACTCATCAATGCACTGAATATCTCAGACTAGCTGCTGTTGCAATTGCTTACCCCATTACCATACTTATAAATAGATCCATTCTTGAAACTTCTGTCCCCAAAACCTGGAAAAATACCATGTATTTTACCCCTCCACAAAGGTGATGACTCCACAGATTTCTCCTAGTAAATATTACTAGTCTTTCCATCTCTAAGATTTTTGAAAAATGCATTCAAATTCAACTTCTTGACTTTCTCACCAACAACCAAATTCTTTCACCTACACAACATGGCTTCAGACTAGGTCACAGCACGAGTGTCTTAATCTCTTTCATGGACATAATCAACAAGGCTAAGGATTCTGGTAAATTTGTCTTATCCACATTCTTAAACCTTTCAAAAGCCTTTGGTACAATTTCACATCCACTTCTTCTAAATTGACTCTCACAAACTGGACTCTCCTTCCCTTCACTTAATTGGTTCGCAAGTTATGTATCTAACAGTCAACAAGCAGTTAGATGGAATTCCTCCCTCTCTTCTTATCTCCCCAACCATACTGGTATTTCCAAGGGGAGTAATACTGGAGCCCCTACTATTTAGCATCTTCATCAATAACTTACACTTGTTAGTTACCCATGGCTCCCTTGTTCATTCTGCAGATGAATCAACTATCATTTGCTTTTACAAATCCATTGCCAAGCTCTAACATGCTCAACTATCATTCTTCTCCATTGAAAACTGGCTTACCAAAAATCACTTGCTACTCAACCAAACTACTTGTCTTTATCCCTAAGAAAAATACCCTCTTAAACAAAGATCAATTCTCTAAACTCTCCCACAACAAAACACCAATTGAACTAGTCTCCCACACTAAATTACTAGGGGTTATAATAGATGATCAGCTAACATTCGTTCTACATCTTCAACACAACATTAAAAAAACTCACCAAAAACTGGGCTTGCTGTATAGGCACAAACACCTTCTTAGCCCTACCAGTAAAACAACCCTTGCCATCACTTACCTACTACCTTCTCTAACCTGCAGTACTAAATCACTCACTAAGCCACTGTCTAACCTAAAATCAAAACTAGAAATTTGTCACAACAAAATCGCTAGATTTGCTACTAATGCCTCTTACTCTACCCACCACTGTTCAGCATTACACTCTCTTATTTGGCTTGAACTACCACACTATCTCTCCTACATACTATTAACAGCAGCACACAAAATGGTATGCAAACACTCAGTATGCCCTGCCCTCGCCTTACTATTCAGAAGCTACCTTCCCAAAAGATCACTTAGATCTGAAAACCAACATTGACTACAGATTCACAAATCAAGTCTATGGGCAAGCCAACTACTTTACTCTATTTTCGTAGGCAGCATCTGGAACTCTCTTCTTGTAACAGTTAGAACCAACCATAACCTTGCACCTTTTAAAACCTCCTTACATAACTACCTCTTTTCCATTTGGAGCTGTAACTGCTCAAAACCTTCTTCCTTTAAGTCCTGACCTCTTCTACTTCCTTAGTTCCTCTCACACCCTTTATTTACTAATCTGTCACTAATCATGCCCATAACTGAGTATATTGCTTCTTTTGGCATGTAGCAATTGAACAGACCTCAGAGGTTTTGAACTAAGAAGATCAAGGGGGTCCAGCATATGTGTGACTCCCCTGCACTTAGCCAGTAGTCAAGGAGCCTGAATCCTCACCACTGGCAACAGTGAGGGATGTACACAATGGGAGCATGACAAGTACATACACAGTAAAATGTGATACCCCAGCATTAGCCCAATAATCAAGGGGCTGCAGTTTCCCTTAAGAGCACACAGGGACCACAGTCAGTCTGGGGCTGGTTTCTCCCTCTTTCTTCAGATCCCCAATAAGACTCCCCACTTGCACAGGTTGAGATCTCAGCTGAGTGGTGAAACCAAGACCACAAACACCTTCTCCATCCAACCAATGCTTCGTCCCCCTGCCCAAGTAGCTGGCACTCACACACATATACACACACATGCACACATACACACACACACACACACGCACACACGCACACACACACACACACACACACACACACACACACACACACACACACACACACACACACTTTGAGGCTTGATTTATACACACACACACACACACACACACACACACACACACACACACACAGCCAAAGCTGTGAAAGGCTGGCACAAGTTTACTAGCTATGCCCCCTTCTGCCCAGACTATAACTTAGTTTCCACTGCCACCAGCCAGTACCTATCAGCTACTTTAAGGCCCTTAGCAAAGGGTGTCCAATCTTACAGTGTAATGTTACTGTTAATCCATATGGTAGTTTGACCAAGAGCCAGACAATTAGAAGTGGCCCACAGTGTCATCAAATACATATGCAAGTACTCCCACAGCTTAAATATGTCTCACAGATATTAGCCACAATGCTAGGTTTAAATATATATAATAATAAATAATAAACGAACAAGACAATACTCCATAAGTAATCAGTTACATCAGAGTTCAAAATCACAGGAAATATTTAAAACAACATTGCAGGACAGTCTCAAATAAATAAAGAAAACATCTAAGCTATACTTTACTATATTCCTGTCTGAATCTAAAAGAGTTACTATGCCCTAAAAACCTACTTACAGAACAACAAGCAGGCAGAAGTGGTGAGTGGATGTTTCCAGGTCAAAGACAAAATACAAAATGCCCCATCTCTCTCTCTCTCTCTCTCTCAGAGTTCTTAAATTATTATCTCAAATATTGCTGCTGTGATACTTGCAGCATGACATCACTTTTTGTCATCTGACTTCAGTTTCCAGGCTCACAAACAACCATCACTGATGCAGTATCTAGCATCTCCCTGTGAAAATATATAGCTTTCAGATGTTTGCAGCTGCTTGAAGACATAAAACAATAAAACATTTACAATACAATGCAGAAGGCACCCTAGTTCTAGACATCCTGTCTCCTTGCTGCATCAAAACTAACTTTTATAGCACAATTATAAAACAATTTAATTTCAACTATTTTCTTGAAGTTTTGCAAGTTAACCCTCTATGTTCTAGTTCCCAGTGTTAAACATATACATTTACACAGGTACAATAGTTTATATACAGTATAATTCTGTTCTTTCCCAATAGGGTACACTGTGGACACATCCTTAAGCTCTAAGGTTGCCACCCATCCCGTTGTCAGTGGGACACTCACGGGTTAAGCCACCTTATCCCATTGCCTGCTGTATCAAGTAGTGGGACCTGAAAAGTCCCGCTTTTGCGATCGCACTGAATTGCCGTGGAAAAGTTGCAATTACTTCCGGCTTTTTCATGGCAATTCAGTTACGTCACCAACCCTGACTTGCAGACAAAGCTGCTGCCTGTTAGGTCTGGGTGCTTTAATTCATGCAGCAGTTGGCTGCAATTCACTAAAGGTGTGGGGATTGGGGCAGGATGAGCCCTGCAAAGATCATGGCTGTAGGAGCACTTTGTATTAAGCGCTTCTACAGCCGCTAAAAAAATGACCGACATTTTTTTATATAACAAGCGATCCAGCCAGCCAGCCAACCATCCTCCTCCATCTAGCCAGCCATCCTCCTCCATCCATCCAGCCATCCAGCCATCCTCCAGCCAGCCAGCCAGCCATCCATCCACCTCCATCCATCCAGCCAGCTGTCCATCCATTCATATATTATATTGTCCTTCAACCACTGAAGGCCCATTAATAAATATTTATTGAAAGCACTGGGCAAAAATCTTTGACAGTGATTCGCCAGTCCAATAAAGGACCACAATTGTGAAACATTTTCATGCTTTTAATATAGTCATCAGTTTGTCTGGTGATTTTTTCAATCTGTTTTGTCCAGTAGTATGCTTATAGTACAATATTGTTTCCTTGAAGAATTCACACTTGTTCACCTGAATTTGAGTCTGCTCACTTTACATTGTTTCCAAACCCTTCATCATCATGACCCATCCATCATCACTATGTGGTCTACATAGATGCACGTTTGGGATTCCTCTGTAACACCTGGTCCATTACAATCTATCATGCGGCTGCTGCAGGCAACTTTCAAATGCTAGTCTAGTCTTACTTGAGCAGCATTTTATGTATGTCAATTGTTAACATTTGTTTTGAAGGACTTCCAAGATGGCTGCACACTGATCAATTGCTTGATTTCAGTTCTCCCAGTGTGAAAAAAGAACGTGAGAGATAAGGGACAGTAAGTCTGTAAAGTTTAGGAAATTCAGTTACTGGTTAGAAAGTACACTGCCTGGATGCCAGGTAACAGAAAATTAGAAATGGTATTTTCCAGACTTAGGGACCCTATAACAAGAAAAACTGCCAGAGATCTTGTAGAGATTTTAGAGATAATTTGAAAATGTTATGAACATTTGTATAAAGTAGAGGAATGTGGAAATCAAGAAAAGCACAAATGTAATATTTATGGAAGACTTAAGTACGCCAAAGTTACAGGTTGACAAGGCTCAAAAATTAGCAGTTAAGATAGGAGGAGATGAGATTAAAATGGTGACATATAATCGATCTGTGGGAAAGTCCCCAGGAATAGATGTATTCCTGTGGAAGTTTGAAAACTGGGAGGGACCTGGAAGGTTTTGTTTAATAGTATTTTAAAAGGAGGGGAAAAACAGACATCCAGGAAGAAAGTTGCGGTGGCTGTAATACCTAAAGGTGATCATGTGCTTAGGTAACAGTGTATGTGTGTGTGGGTGTGTGTGTGTACTCATCAGCCTGCCTACCTGTCTCTATGTTTGTGTTGTTTCAAATTTTGTAGATTCTTTACCTATCTGCCTACATAGATGTGCACCATATCTGTCAATTTATCTATGTGTCTGTCCATCTATTTAATATATCTGCCTGTCTCTATTCATTTTGTTAATCTGTGTGTGCCTGTTTGTCTCTCATCTAGGTCTAGACAAACAGCTGACAGTGTGCAGAACACTACATTCCCTTCTTATGTTAAGAAGAAGTCAGAAATCTTGGAGCATCTAGGTTGTATAATGTAGATTCAAATGCAAAAGTGGAAACATCATATTCAGTTCTTCACACCATCAGCAGTTATAGAAAACAGTGCAGATTGCCTCATCAGCAAAGGCTCACTCATTCTGTAGGTATAGGAGGCTTATATACTGATAGCACATATAGACTGAGCTAGCATCACTATTTATTAACTACTTTCACCACTGGGAATATATGAAGTCATGATAATATACTCATAGCTGCAGTCTTACAAATCTCACCCAGTAGAAAAGTACAGTTGTGTAAACTTACCATAAATGTAGATGTTTGAGTGTATTCACTGTTGCAGTCCTGACTTGTGGGATTTCCTGCCATGAAAGCCCTTGGCTGGCTTAGCTATCAGAGAAATTCTTTCCTCCTCCTAAGGCTGGCAGATGCCCTAACCAATGTCAGCATGCTTGGGCATTTAGGGAGCCAGCCTACATCATGAAATTAGTTTTTTTATTGTCCCCTACCAGCAGGAGCCCCAAGTGAGCAGTAGGGAACTGAGGGAGAGAACCCCTACAGGAAGAAAGGCTAAGAGAGGTTCTCTTGATTACAAAGGAAATTATAAGTAAACTACCAAGTAAGCTAAGGGGGATTGAAGGAAGGAAAGAAGACTGCAACATCGAATACACTCAAACATAGGTTCATAGGTTCATAGGTGTGTACTAGGCTAAATGCCCTGGAGCCTATATAAGCCTAGCCCAAAAAGATTCCCTGGCATCATGCCGCCCAAAGTTAGCTCCCAGTGCCTCTATCAAGCAAGGCCGCTGAAGTGATCCCCGGGGTGAACTTCCTATTTTCCACCCACTCGTCAAGATTTCTCTTAAAGAGGGCCAGTGAAGTGCTCTGCTTGACATGAATGGGAAGTTTGTTCCAGAGTATGGGAAGTCTCTGGGTTAGGAACCTGTCCTTCCAGCATGTTCTGTTTATTGTAGTAATGAGGTTAAGGTCCCTGGAGCATGTGGCACTGAGGGATTGGGATTTCTTTAGGTGTAGCATATCTAGGAGCTCTGGGTCAGACATGGCTTTGTAGGTCAAGCAGAGATCGCCTCTAAGTAGGCGATAAGAGTCACAGTATAGCTGGATTTGTTTGAGTCTGTCCATATCATACATGTGTCTAACGCCTAAGATCCTCTTAGTCAGGTATTTTTGTGGCCTTTCCAGTTGTTGTAGGTGTCTAGTGAGGTACATACCAAATGGGGCATTGCATTCTATAATAGGTCTAATGAGGGACGAGTAGAGAGGGAGTATGACCTCTTTCTTCCTGGATGAGAAACCTTTTGTAATGAGATGTGCCACATAAAAGGACTTTCTGACTACAGTGGCAATCTGCATCCATATTTATGGTAAGTGTTCACAACTATACTATGTTCTTCAAGTTTCACTGCTGCAGTCCTGACTTGTGGGAAGATTCCCAAAGCCAAAAAGAGGGTGGAAGGAGATTAGGGAGAGGATGCCCTGCAAGATGGCAGTGGTGAATCCTGCTCTGGATCTAAAAAAGGCTGTCAAGTGGCAATGTTTGATGAAGGTATGCACAGATGACTAGGTGGCATTTTCCAGGAAGTCCTTAGGAGGGACTCCTTTCAATAAGGCAGCAGAGATTTCAGTAGCCATAGTGGAGTGTAACCTGACATCCTCAGCTGATTTCTTGCCATGATGGCTATAACAGAAAGAGATCTATTTTTAGATAGTCTGTTTAGAACCTGGCTTTCCCTCAAAGCCAGGAGCAAAGGTCACAAAAAGCTGGTCAGATTTTCTCAAGGTTCTTGTTCTGCCAAGATAGTAGCAGAGCTGCTTATGCACATCCAAGAAATGTAGTATTCTTTCCCCTTTGTTTTGGGAGTTGAGAAAGAATGTGGGGAGTTAAATGGCTTGATTTAGAGAAGTGTCAGTGACCACCTTGGGCATAAAAGAAGGGTTAGTTCTGGGGGAAACTCTTCCAGGGTGGAAGATGAGGAATGGTTCCACCATCACAAAAGCCTGCAGTTCAGAGACCCTTCTGACTGAGATGATAGCCAGCAACAGGGCAGTTTTCCAAGTTAGAGAGAGACTTCAGCTGGGCTGATGCTGTGGGTTCAAAAGGGGGTAATGTAAATTTTTCCAGAAAAAAGGTAAACTTCCATAGAGTGGTAGGTTGTGTCCTGTGTAGTCTGATATAGATGACTCCCCTAAGAAATTGTCTTAACAGGGGATGGGAAAAGACAGGAGGAAGAGCAGGAATATGGGACAAACTGGCAGATGCATGAATTTTAATGGAGGAGTAGGAAAAGCATTTATCAACCACACTAGCCAGTTAATCTCGAATGGTAGTAATCTGGCATGAATCAGGATTGTGGTGCTGCTGCTGGCACCAGATGGAAAAATCTTTTCCACTTAGCTGAGTATGATTTCCTAGTGCTAGGCCTTCTAGATTCCTTGAGAATGTCCTGAACCTGTTTGCTTAGGGTAAGCTTGTTGCTGGATGCTGTGGGATTATCCAAGCTGAAAGGATGAGTGTCTGCAAGTTGGGGTGCACCATCCTTGCCTTGTCCTGAGAGAGAAGGTCAAATCTCTGAGGCAGCAGCCATGGACTCTGGTTGGTTAGTTCAAGAAGCAGAAGATACCAGTGCTACCTGGGCCAATCTGGGGCTATCAGTATTGCCCTTCTGCCATCCACTTTTATCTTTAGAAGCACTTGAGGTAGTAGGATTAAGGGAAAGAATGCATAAATGAAGAGATAAATCCAAGGGAAGGAGAAGGCATCTGTTCTTCAGGCTGATTTCTGTTGATTCTGGAACAGAATCTTTTCAGTTGAGCATTTTCCTTGGTGGGAAAGAGGTCTATGTGTGGGATTCTCCATCTCCGGGCAATGCTGAGAAAAATTTCCCATTGCAGATGCCATTAGTTGGGGGTCTGTCAACTTTCTGATGAGGTGATCTGCTAGAGTATTTTGAACCCCCGGAAGGTATTGTGCCAGGAGGCTCAACCCCAGAGAGTGAGCAGTTTTCCACACTTGCATAGCTAGGTCGCATAGGGAGTAAGAGTGGATGCCCTCCTACCTGTTTATGTACCACATTACTGAGGTGTTTTCTGTTTTGACAAGCAGGACCCCTGGTTCCCATTTTTCTTTGAAAGCTATCAGGCCTTTGTGCACTGCCATAAGCTCTTTTCAGTTCATGTGCCTGTTCCTGAACTGAGCTTCCCACTCCCCTCAGGATTGAAGGTGGAGGAAGTGAGCTCCCCAGGCTGTCTTTGAGGCATCTGTGGTGAGAGTTTGATCCTGGGGAGTGAATCTGAATGGAAGGCCCTGATTTTGGGCACAAGCATGTGCCCACAATGCAAACTCTTCTTTGAGACAAGGGATCTACTGTATGCCAGTCTCTAGGGACTGAGAGTGCTGACACCATACATTTTTAAGGTACCACTGTAGTTTCCTCATGTGCAGCCTGGCCAGGGGAACCATGAGGATGCAAAATGCCATGTATTCCAGTGCTCAGAGAAACTCTCTGGCGGAGATGGATTGTTTCTGCCTGATTCTTTGAAAGTAGTGGATCAGAAAGGAGACCTTGCCTGTGGGAAGGAAGGTTTTTTGAAATGAAGAGTCCAGGAGTGCCTCCAGGAAGACTATCCTGTTGGTTGAAACAGTGCTGAATTTTTGCAGATTTATCATGAAACCCAAGATGACAGGAAAACTTCAAATCCTTGTGAAGCTTTGGATTATATGTGGCCTGTATCAGGCAATCATCCAGGTAGGGGTTTATTTGGGCCCCTGTGGTCCTGCAGAAGGCACTTTCTGGGGCTAAGCACTTGATGAAAACCCCTGGAGCAGTAGACAAGCCAAAGGGCAGTGCTGAAAATTGAAAGCGACTGGAAGCTGCTCTGAAACAATAAAATGTCTGTGCGATTTTTGAATTGGGATGTGCAGGTAGGCATCCTTTAAATTCAAATAAGCCATAAAAGCCCATTGGGCTATCATGGACAAGAGTTTTTGAAGTGTCAACATTTTTAATTTTGGTACCTGGAGAAACTGATTGAGGTTGGACAGGTCTAAAATAGGCCAAGAGCTTTCTTTTCATGGAACCAAGAGTAACCTGAAGTAGAACCCTTTGCCTTTTTGAATTTATGGAACTTGTTCCATTGATCCTTCAGACAAATCCTGGATTTGACAGAGAGCCTCTGGTTTTTTTTATTCTGAGGAATATCTGGACAGCCAGAGTGTTTTAAAGGCTCTTTGAAAGTGAGTTTGTAACAATTTGAAATGATGTCTAGAACTCACTTGTCTAAAGTGATACAAGTCTGGTTTTGTTTGAACAGAGTCAGCCTTCCTCCTAGTCTTGTGGGTGGGGGAGAGGAAGTGTGGTTGATGAGTCATTGTTGCTCTCTGGCAGAACTCTCTTGCCTAGAAGGTTCTGAGGACCATTGTCTGGATCTCTGCAGCAACTGCCACTGCCTATGAGTCTTTGCCCGCTGTGTTTTCCTCTGTCTGCCTCTAGGTTAGGAAGGAAAGAACCAGTGTTTAGTGAGAAAGTTCCAGCTACACCTAGGAGTCTGAACCTGGAGGAAGACTTTCACAGTCTGCATAGATTTAGCTTTGTCTTCCATTTTTTTAAGAACAACTTCAGCTTTAGGTCCAAAGAGGAGTTCCTTCTCAAGGGGAGCATCATGAAGGTTAGATTTAACATGGTCAGAAAGAGATTGTTCCCTAAGCCACGCATGCCTTCTAATAACTGAACCAGTGGCAGCTGCCCAGCTAGAAGCCTTCACAGCATCATAGCCACAGTGTAAGGAATGCCTAGCTACCTGAGAACTAGAGTGGCAGAGATCCAAAAGTTCTTTAGAAAGGTTTTTGTCCTCTAAAGAAGAAACCTTTTGTTTCAACTGACCCAGCATGGTCTGTTGATATTTAATCATGAGAAACTGACAGTTGAGAGCCCTCATAGTTAGGGTGGCTGAAAGTACAATTTTTTTTCCCAAACCTATCAAGGGTCCTGGTAAAGGGTTTCTGAAGGAACTGGCTCTAGCACCTTTGGGTCCTGGGGTGACCACCTCTGGATCAGCAGATTTGTTTTTGAAAAGGTAGTTATGCGAATTCTACACCCTGTAGAACCCATTTGGTTTACGAGGGGCTGGAGGAAGAGAGTCAGATTCAAGGAGGACTCCTGGAAGAAATTTTCAGCCACTTCTAAAATGAGTGGAATAGCAAGAGATTCGCTCTCTGGCATTTCTGATGTTCTGTCCTGCTCTAACTGACCATGTCCAACCCTATACTAACCTCAGTTCACTTAGATCAGCTGATAAATTATTGCTCTAAGTAAGTAAAGCCCATAACTATTATGGAGACTCCTTATACTCCCACAAAATATCCAAATCCTGGAATTCTCTTCCCCAGCACATTCAATCTCTCTAATCATTGCCTATGCCCCTGTTAATCTCCAGGCAAAGGTTTATACACCTGACTTTCTCTGTCCTTATACACTTTCTCTCTCTTGGCCTCTTATAGCCTTAGCAATCTGGTTCATACCTTCCTTTGGCTGATTTTTGCTTTTACTGTATAAAAAATGTTATTGAATTTGTATTGATGATCATCATTTTTTTTTAACTCTGTGATATATTGATTTTGTGTTTATCTGCATGTAATTTTTTAATCTCTGTTAGCATTACTTGTACCTTCGGTGTATGTCACTTTTTCAAATTATGTATTATGTAACTTTTTAGAGCTTGTCTCCCCAGGTCTCCTCTGAAAATGGGTTACTGGCCCAGTCAGACACTACCCAGTAATCAAATGTAAATAAATAAATAATAAAATAAATTTCCAGGAACTCCCTCAGTCTCTTTTTTTGACTGAGGGTATTCCTGTGCCTCTCACTGAAAATGTTCCCTCATAGCATGGAGAGTCTCTCCAAAGGTGAAATCCTCTGTTGGGGGGGGGGGGGGGGCTCACAACAGAGTCTCCTCTGACTCTGAATCCTCAAAAGATGTGAAATCATGACTGCAGGAACAATTAGGTAAAAGTAGTGACCAGTTTTCTACTGTTAGAGGCTGGCTTGCTTGCAGAACTTCAAAAACAATACATAATTGCTTTTGTCTCTTTGTTTGTTTATGTGCTTGTTTATTATACTGGAGTAAAAATGAGCAATAGCACTGTGTTTATCATATTAAAAGTAACAAAATTGTTTTTGTATTGAAATCTCGACACTCAAAACATCAAGTGCTGAAATCAGGAAGGAAAAAGGTCAAAATTCCAAGAGAAGAGTGAATATTGAGCATTGCTCTTCTCCATTAAACTTTTTTTGCAGCAGCAGCAGAGCAAGTCCCCCCTGTACCATTGTAGCCCTCTGAACTTATGTATACCAACTCTGAGAAGCCATACCTCTGAAAAAAGGGAATATAAAGAGAAGTAGCAATTTTTGTAAGTCCAGATTAAATATAGTGAGAAATGGCAATATTAGACTTAGTATGCGTAAGCCCAGATTTTCAGCCATTTGGTCTTCATATTTTATCACTCGGTACTTCAAGTGCCAAGATTTTAAATAGTAAGAAAATCTGCTTGCCATAAACATGATTATACAGGGGAAAATTTGTCAGCATCCCCAGTTCTATAGCTCTTATTTTCTGTCTGTCTGTCTGTCTCTACCTGTGTACTGACCTAACTATTTGTCAGGTTTATAAGCATGGAAAACCTCTTTAAGTTCATTAATGGTACCCTTTCTATACAGAAGATCAAGATGATGATATTAAAGAAAAGAAAAAGATCACTAGAGCAAAGGATTTACATTTATGTTACTATAAGCGAATATGATAATATAGCAATAACCCACGCCTGGGTGTGGGTAATGCTGGATTTACCCACGGTTGTTGTGGTTTGGTCACGAGGGTGAAGCCCGAGTGGCCAAACAAAGACAACCGTGGGTAAATCCAGCATTACCCACACCCAGAAGTGGGTTATTGCTATTATACAATGATATTATTTAAGAAAAAAAATAATTACTTTTCTTAAATAATGGCATTGTATAGTGCCTCCTTGCTGCCCTTCCGCAGCTGTCTGGTATTCTGCTGCAGTTTTGATGTACTGCGCATGCGTATGCTTACGCAGTACATCAGAGCTGTGGGTGGAAGCAACGGAGAAAGCAAGATCTCCATTACTTTTTATAAAGTGTCTCACTATGTTAAAGGAGTTTAACATAGCGAGACAGCTTTAAAAAAAGCAACGGAGAAAGCAAGATCTCCGTTGCTTTTTACAAAGTGTCTCGCTATGTTAAAGGAGTTTAATATAGAGAGACAGCTTTAAAAAAAGCAACAGAGAATTTCTGTTACTTTTTTAAAGATGTCTCGCTATGTTAAACCCATTTAACATAGCGAGACAGCTTTAAAAAAAGCAACGGTGAAAAGAAGATCTCTGTTACTTTTTTTAAAGCTGTCTCGCTATGTTAAACTCCTTTAACATAGTGAGACAGTGTGTAAAAATCAACAGAGATCTTGTGTTCTCCATTGCTGTAAAAAAAGACTTATACTAATGGAAAAAGTCCGGGCAACTGGTCCTTTTTCCATTAGTATATGTCTGTATTACACGTGCACGCTGTTTTGGAATATTAATGGGGTCGTTGTATAATGTGGTATCATTAATTTGCAAATGCAGCAGTTCACTCTCTATGGTCAGCTGATAATAGGCAATAGGCCACTTAAGGTGAGGGACCCTAGACTCAGATGTTTTCATGCAGGAATGGCTATGGTGGGGTATTGTGAGGCCATGTAGTGGAACACTTTATTCTGGAACAAGAATGTGGGGTAATATCCAACTACCACCTACTGTCCATTTGACCTAAAGTACATCCAAATGACTATGTGTGAAGAGTCTGAGATTACTGGCATTGACCTATAAGTGTTGATAATATATATTCTTAGAGGCAGGATTTCACATTGCTTTAAGTAATGCAAATTTGGCCGAATTTTAACTTAAAATAAAGAAGGGTTAGTTGTGTGCATAGACAACCTGCCAGTTGTAGGCACAATGAAACCACCAGCTGCCACATAGCTATTTTATGCCCAGAAAAGCTCCATTTCAGGGAGGATGGCATTTGATATGATCATGACAATTGGCTATTGTAACAGAGAGTCAGCAGTAGTGTTTGTACACCAATAATAAGTTAAGTTTCAGGAAGGAAGAAAGAAAGACAGCAGTTTGTGCAGCATTCCAAGTTCATCCTTCATATTGGAGATATACCTCTGTCCACATGGACATGAAATAATTTCATAGTTTAGTATTAGGCTAACTGCCTTTGTGGATGATTTTAAGCCTAGGCAGTTACCCCATGTGAGAATCAAACCCTGCACCGTGTGTCTGAAAGGTAAACACCTTAACCATTATACCAATCTCCTACTCTAAAGGAGCACACCCAATGTTGGGTGTGTTCTTTAGTGATTGATTGATTTACTGATTGATTGTTTTTTTTTTAATTGATTGCCTGATTGATTGATTTTATGAGTAAAGTATAAAGCAGAATAAGTAAAGTTTAACACTGATTACAATGTAGATAATGAGTACAAACATGGATACAGAGCAAACATGTACATACAATGTCTGTGCAAAAACATTTCAGTTAGCTCAGCTCAATTATATCAGTTATATCAGGAACAAAGCAAGAAAAGTCTAAAGTAATACATAGTCAGGAGTAGTGTCCCATACTAGATGCAAATAAAAATATTAAATGCACAGCAAATGCAATGTTATTAGCATAACTAATAAAATGAAAGAAAAATCAATTATGTCACTAAGAAATACAAACTACAATGTTTCATATGCCTAATCCAAATGGATACCTTCTTTTGAAAACAAGAAATAACTTGAGTTAACAACAGTTACTAATAGACTATTTTTTTCCTTACTTTTAGAACAGAATTATCTATTCATTATCAGAAAAGTTGTATTCTTTAGCTAGATCTTGAAGGTCTGCAAAGTTGTCTGATATGGAAGATCCACAGAAATGTGCTTCCAATGGAGTGGCTGCATTTAGACAAAGCTCTTTCACCAATTATTGCCCAAATTGTGGTCTGTTTAGGGTGATGATGGCATCATTATTAGATTTAAGGTGCTGTCTTACTAAATCTTTAGCTGATGAAATGGGACAAGTATATCACTGGAATAACTTGTAATAGAATGCAACAAGTATTTGCATTGTCTTCCCAGTTATGGGTTCCACGTTACTATTTAGAATACATGGTAGTGATGAGTTTGGAGATCTGAAGAAAAGTGAAATTATAGCTTTTTATTTTTATTTGTCTGCAGTAACGAGGATTTATATGAATAATACAGGGTGATTATTGGTAGGGCATATTCTAATGTAGGCAGTAATATATTTACACAATTTTGCCCAAGAGCTTTCCTTGCTTCATTTGAAGGAACATCACTGCTACTCTTAAAACTTGTAGTATTTCTCTGCATCTATCTCACTACTCTGTAGTTTAGTTTTAGTTCTAGCAAGACTTAACTGTTTTCTCTGTGGAGTTCTTGCAAGATGGTATAGTAGCCATAAAGAAGCCAAGATATTTAGTTCTAAGACTTGTGCAATGATTTTATTCTGTGGGTCTTTGATAAGTATGCAGCGTCAGTCTTGCAGTTATTGTGAAGTACCAGGTATCACCACTACTCCAAGCCTGAGCACTCACTTCCTGTAACAGATGAAGTTTTCCCTCTCAGGATTTGCTCAGCCAATCAGCTGTCACAGGAAAGAGAGAGATTTTGAGAGAGAGAGAGATTTTGAGAGAGAGAGAAGGGGGGGGGGGGGTCTGAGCTTTTGAATGCTGACCAGTACTGGGTTACTTTGGCAGATAACCCAAAATGTTATTGAGTCAAAGAGGAGTTCAAATTTACTGTTAGATGTAAGTAGGACTTACGCAACTGTACTTTTAAGCTACTACCAGATAATATGGTAGACAAGCTGACAATAACACAAAGAGGCATGACATACAAATAGCAAATGTATTACAGTTTCACTGAAAGATGAAACAGAGCTAAGTACTATAAGCAATCAAAATTCTGTCTCTGTTAAAAAAGATGATGCCTATGACATCACAGTGAACACAGAGTAAGCTTAGGAACATTGTCATTAGCATCTTATAACTAGAGTAGTACTTTAAAATAAACGTGGAGTAGTAAAAGCTGTAGAATAGAAGTCTGTCTTAAATCATGTAAACAAAGACTTTTTTTTTTTTTTACTGAAACGGGTTTCCAACTTTTTCTTGCAAAGTGAAAGATTGTCTAATGCAGCAATTCCAAGTTTGTTGAAGGATTTCTTGCAAAATGGCCAGTGACTACTGAGATCTATTAAGTTTAATGCTGAAATTACTGCAAAATTACTATGTGGACTCGTGTATAGAGAAAATATTTGCCAGAGGTGGGCAATATCTGTCTTTAAGCAACTTAAGAAAACCTGCTGCTCTGACAGAGATAGGTAACCAGTTAACCCTTTTTTATAGAAAGGCAGTGATGTTCAGGGGGAAATGGCAAGGTGAATTAATCTCGATATTGTATTCTCAGTTGTTTATTTTAAGGTTGTGTTTTGTCCTGAAAGAGGGGCTGTAATAATAACAGTATATTCTATTCTTTGATTTAGAACACTGGCAGTAGTCCAGCATGCTTCTGCAGAAAGGAAATGTGATAACTGCATTCTGTCTTACGTTGATGAGACACTTAAGTAGTTTGTTCAACATGAGCATGAAAAGACACTATCATCTAACAGACCCATCATAGATATTTTTGCTGTCTTGTAAAGGTTCCTGAGGGTCCTGAAGAGTCATTAATGGAGGGTGTTGAAATTTTAGCTATTTTGTGTAGTGCCAAAAATCATAACTGTGGAATTATGGTATTTGTACACAGTTTATCAGTAACATTCCAGTTGCACATTAAGGGGAAATCATTTTATAATATTGTGTTTAGATTCTGAAATGATTTATGACCTGAACTAAGTACACTGTACTCTGCATACATACTGAAATTTAAATTTGGCATATTGCAAGAGAAGCTATTTATGTGTATAGAAAAGAGTGAAGGGCCTAGGGCAAATCCCTGGAAGACACCACTTATTGTGATTCCAGTTTCATAGTAGGAATTATGTCCTGCCATAGTAATTGATATGAAAATAATTGCTGACCATATAGTAACTTCTGCAGATAAACCACCGTTTGTTAGCTTGTATATTTGTGGTTAACTGTTTCAAATGTCTTTTTTAAGTTGAGGCAAATTAGTAGACCTGTTTTCATATTTGAGTAAATTAGGGATGTAAGTGTGAAGGCAGCTGTGTACTGCATTTAGGGTAGAATCCATCCAGTCTGTCAAATCAGATAAGGTAATATTTTATTAATCTATGTTCAAGTAGTTCATAACGTTTTAATTATTTTTGCTAGTGTGCAAAGGTTTGCAATAGATCTGTAGGCAGATGATTGGGATAACCTGCAAATGTGGGCTGGGGGTTTAGATAACACTGCAGCCCAGTGTTTAAGATCACTGGGTGTAAGTAATGAAAGCTAGAGTCATATCAACTGATTTATGTTGTTTTTTGATTTTCTTAGAAGACAGGGTTAAAGATCAGATACATGGTAATCAACAATTCTGTTTACTGGGAGAGTGAGAGAGACAATACTATGCCTCCTAAACCTGGTGGACTTCTTTGAGACAGTTACCAAGGCTATAGACAAGGGAAAAGTGGTCCACACATTCAACACCATTCCCCATTCTGGTATTATAGACAAGCTCACCAACCTGAACATAAACCCCTACATCACAAGATGGGTTGCCAACTGGCTCACAGACAGAACCCACATGGTGAGAGTTGCGGGAGCTAGGTCCGACTCTAAACCGGTTACAAGTGGCATTCCCAAGGGCTCAGTCCTAAGACCCCTCCTGTTCGGCATATACTTCTCAGAGGTACAGGCAAGCACAGGAGGACTATGGCTGATCAAGTTCACAGACGACTGCAAACTAGGAGCTATAATTGACTCTGTTGCTGACAAAGACATCCTCCAAAAGGGTCTCACTGAGATGGATACCTGGTGTCAAAATCATGGCCTCAAGCTAAATGCCAAAAAGTGCATAGTCATCCCCTTTGGAAAAAACAAAATATCCAAAAACTACCACATAGGTGGTAGCCCCCTAAATGCAGAAGACATAATAAGGGATCTAAGAACCCAAGTAGATAGTAATCTCTCCTTTGATAATCACATAGCCAAAGTGGTTAGAAAATCCTTCTATGTGGCCCACCTAATCACAAAAGGGTTTGCATCCAGATCAAAAGAGGTTATTGTGCCCCTCTACTCATCACTCATCAGACCCATCATAGAGTACAATGCCCCATTTGGGATGTACCTTACAAGACACCTGCAACAGCTGGAAAGACCATAGAAGTACCACACTAAGAGGATCACTGGCCTCAAACAGATGCCCTATGCAGCTCGAATGAAGAAACTCCAGCTGTACTCGATTGCATACTGCCTATTCAAAGGTGATCTCTGCCTGACATACAAGGTCATGTCCAACCCAGAACTGATGGACATGCTCCACCTAAAGAAAACCATATCCCCTCAAGCCACACACTCTAGGGATCTAAACCTCACCACAACAATAAACAGGACATGCTGGAGGGATAGATTCCTGTCCCAGAGACTTCCCATGCTTTGGAACAAGATTCCAACCTACATTAGGCAGAGCTCCTTGCTAACCCTCTTCAAGACAAACCTTGACTAGTGGATGGGAAACAGAAAGTTTACCCCGGGGATCACTTCAGTGGCTGTGCTGGACAGAGGCACAGGGAACTAATCTAAGGGGGCAGTGAAAGCCAACACATTCTGGATAGGCTTATAAATGCCTTCGGGCAGATAGCCTAGTACCTACCTATGAACCTATGGACCTATGTAGCATAATAAATGGTAGTCATGATGGAAAGTAAGGACATGGTAGTCATCACAGCATTAATCAGGATATAAGGATGGCCTCAGTTTGGCTGAATTATTTTAGAATTAGGAATGGAGCTAGATTTAGGGATTGTAGGATACTGTGTCCTGAATGTTGGATGTGAAAGGGTTTACTTGATATAACAATACTACAGATGATTGTATATTGTACTGTGCATGTAGTCTATGACTGAGCCTTTCAACAAAATGTTTTCAGCTTCTTTATTGTAGACTTATTTGGAATCATTTAATTAGTTTTCAGTGAAATTGTTCTCAAAGATGCCCTGAACCCATGACAGAATTCATTGAGCAGATCATGACATTAAGGAGAATATAAGAGTTCAGGTAACTAGGATATGCAGCCATTTTTAGAGTACATATGAAAGTAATGTCCATTATCTGGACTCCAGCCTTCTATTTGTACAATTAACACACCTAAACACAGACAAGTTACTGCAGTTTCAGTTTACACATTTTGATCTAGAAGTATTATGCTAAGTAAATGTCTACTTAAAATCACTGTGCAGTTGCAGAAACTAATTTTGTCATCCTTTCCACTTGTAGCTCTATGATGGCCCAAATGACCAGTCAAATCTAATTGGGTCTTTCCGTGGTGTAAATCCACCCCCTGCATCTACTACCACCAGCAACTACCTCCATATTGTGTTTCACTCAGACTTCTCATTTGCTCATACTGGATTCCAGATGCAATGGTATCTCAA
Source organism: Protopterus annectens (assembly GCF_019279795.1). NCBI lineage: Eukaryota > Metazoa > Chordata > Ceratodontiformes > Protopteridae > Protopterus > Protopterus annectens. The sequence goes on from NC_056728.1 coordinate 124,814,118, forward strand.
TGGTAAGGAAACATATCATCTTGTATTTATATTTTGGTTTTGTTTGTATACGAGCTGTTCTTTTTTTTGTAGCATTTCATAAGGCAGTCACACTCCATCTTTACATAATTTAGTACAATTGTAACCTAACATTGTGTTTTTTCCACCATCATGAAATCATTCCAAGTTTGTTTAAAATTTGGGTATGAATCAAATGCTGCTTTCAGAAAACTGGAAAGTATTTTCTACCTTGACCAGGAAACTACTTTCCAAACTATAAAAATAGTGGGAACTGGACTGAGCTACTTCCCTTCTGTTTACTTAAACTGATACTAAAAACATATTTGTTTGTGCTATTCTTATTGCATTTGTACTCCAAAAGGCAGTAATGTGGCATTGTGGGATACCAAAATGAATTTCATGAATAACACATTTTGAAAAACTGACTAGCCCTTTAGTCTGCCTGTCTGTAACATTACAGTTGCCCTCTTGCTGCTGTTGTTCTTGACTTAGAAGCATGTCTGTCCCTGGCATGCCGCAGAGGACATTGTCATTTTCCTGAAAGGTAAAATTCATCTACTGGAGCTCTGTTGGCTTCATAATACCTGGTAGAGCACAACAAAGAGTAAGTAGGAGGGAAATACATCCTAATGAGGACATCTTTACACTTGCGTACAAGCACATCGTTAGACCCACATCTTGTAACGGTGAGGAGAGGCTATGGGAATGCAAGAAACAATTCTTCTCTGTCCCAGAATGGCATGTTGTCATTAATTACTGGGGACTTTTTACAGACTGCTAGCCTTTGACCTCAGCAATCTTCTTACCTTCTTGGATTTTCTGCGATGGTCATGCCTTTGGGAGCCATTTATGGAGTATAGCTGAGTTAGGGATCAAAGTCAGGGACAGAAGAAAGAAATCCTACTGAAAGTTTATTTATTTAAAGTTATCAACTCAAAAAGCCTACTTGAATTCAGAGGTCATATTTATGGACCTCTAACTTCTTCAGTGTAAGAAAGTACATGACTTCTTCAGTGTGATACAATATACAGAACAAAACTCACGAGAAGCAGGTCTAGGATTACAAAAACAGAATGCAGTGGCTAATAGTGTATAAGTAGTTTACAGTCTCTAAACAGTAGATGAAAGGAAAAGAGAAATTAATGATCGTCATAACCAGCTAAAATATTCTGTTATGCATTCATTTCCAATATCTTCTTTATCCTACTTAGGGTTGAAAAGGAGACTGATTCTATACACACACATACACACACACACACACACACACGCACACATACACATATACTTGCACCAGCATGCACACTTCTATGCAAACATGCACACCACAACCCTGCCAATTTATTTTGGCTGGAATTTGAGAAGAAATATGAAACCCCAGTGAAAATCCCTTGAGCAAAGGGTGGACATGCAAAGTTTGCACAAAAGACACCACAAGTCAGAAATAAAACAGAGAACTAAATGCAGTGAGGCATCAACAAGATAAAAAGTGAGCAATGGTTTTGCGCTCACATTTCTTTTATTTGTGTCATTTGCTAAGTTCACCAGTAATTTGTATAATTGTCTGCAGGACTTATAGACTGGGGAGAAAATGGTACAATTATCATACTGATTCACAACCCTTTCATTAGTACATTGATGAAGACCATATACAAAGCTTTAATCAATTAATTGTAACTGCAGTGACTCAAGAAAGCTGCATTTAGTAACCCTGCTTTGTTTTTATGTATTTAGTTTGTATAACCAGCCAAACCATTCTGGGTAAAAGTGAACATATTCAGATGTAGCCTGAGAAATTAAAAGATAATTTTAATTCTTGAATTGTATCTGCACTTCTCTGTAACATACTTATTGTCTCTCCAGCTATTTGTTTGGAATATTAAACCTTGTTTAGCCCCATCTGACCATGAATGCTTAAGCATACAAGTTATATTCTGGATTGGTACTTCACTGCAGTTTGCAGATACTTTATCCTTGGGATTAAATATAGATACACAGGGAAAAAGAGATATAATGACTGCGTTATATTTATTCGTGCTGTATGCCTTTCTGAAATGGATGAAATGAGGTCACTTGAACCTGAATATCTAGGTGTAGACCATTACTTTGTAGCCAGTGCCTTTTCATTGGATTTTAGATATCTACTAACCCACTAGTTGAACATAAGTATATGCTGAATATGTATATTCATTGGCTCAGTGATGGTCACATTGGTATGTCAATTGGTATCTGCTATAAAAGTGTTGCTAGACCTGCTAAAGTGATGCAAATGTGGGCAGGAGGTCCACAATATTTTTTTTGTGATATGCAGGGAGGCATGTTTTATGAGTATTGCACAGGTAGATGTGGAATGAGCTGTTGATGGTGGGTTGCGGCTGGAGTTTTTTCACTGTGGGAGATCAAAAGCCTGTATATGTGTCTGTATGTGAGTGTGTGTTAGCTATGTTTTGGAAGGGCTGAATGTTAGGATGCTTGTGGTGTGTTTATGCAGGTAATGATTGCAGAGTGTGTGTGTGTGTGTGTGTGTGTGTGTGTGTGTGTGTGTGTGTGTGTGTGTGTGTGTGTGTGTGTGTGTGTGTGTGGTTTAGAGCATGCAGTGTACATTATGTGTGCCAGAATGACTTATAGGGTGCTTGCAGTGTGTGAGTGCAAGTAGTGATTGCAGTATGTGTTCAGTCATGAAATGATGAAAGGTGTGTCCCAAGTGACTTTGCTCCAAGGGAAGTATGGTCTCAGAGAATGGCAGTTAGTGAAGAGGATTAAGTCTATGAGCTCTTAACAAGTTGCTTCTTATGGTCCAGAGTTTGGTTCCCTCAGCTGTCATTTGCTTATTGTGTGACCTTGAACAAGTCACTTAACTAGACAGTGCTTTGGAAAAATTGGGCTAGGATGTCAGTAGTCTCTAGACTGGGTGCCTATTAACTTCCTAAGGACCTTTTGGTTATATAAGATTTGGGATGGTGTAGGAGGCTTGTTCCCACTTTAGAAATGTGTTTGTGTTTGTTTTGAATGTATGGATGTTGAATGGAGTGTGGGATAAGAGTCTGTGCTTGCATGTGCTCAGCTTTGTGTGTTTATAATGTATGTAATAAGCAAGCAATTACCAGGCTAGTCACAAATGTGCTTTGCTAATTTTTTTTTGTTGTTGTTTTTTTTTAACTTTGTTGAGGTGATATTATACACCAAACTCGAATATCTATCTTCTTTTTACTGACAATCTCCATTCTGCTCCAGATAACAATAATATTAAATGTCAAATAAAATGTACAAGAAGTCTTTAAGTGGGGCATGTTCAGTACAGGAAGACAACAGTTGTTTGCAACTGATCTTCATTCAGTAAGAACTGAGTAGTAACTGGACACTTTTTTTTTTCCATTTTGGAGAAATTACAAAGAAGTTAAACCTAAAGCAAGTAGCACCCAGCAGTCTAGACCTAATGAATTTTCACTAATGAGACTGCTCTGGATAAGAACTCACATAGTGGATTATAATGAAATGAGGAGATAATAATTGATTATAGTTACTTGGTATGCTGATGTTAAAGGACTTGGTCACATTAGATTATATGCTGAGAGTGATTTACGCATAGAGTATGATTCATTACATGGTTGATATATCAAAAACCATGAAATGTAAACACTACTAGTCCTAACTTTTGCTTGGAAAGTTATAACTAAAAACTGGAAATGCAAAACTACTCTCCCTTTTACTAGTGAAATTTTTTTCTCTACCCACATCTGTTCGTAAAAATGAATTATTGACCAATACATACCCTGGCAGAAATTTAATTATCTAAAGGTACTAATGGTTTTGTGTATATTATTCTTATTATGGACTTTTGTATATAGTTTTTTTCTTTTTTTGTTTCAAATTGTTGGATTATTATTGGAATATGTAAAATCAAATAAAAACTTTAAAAAACTGTCAAGAAAACCAGAGAATAAAACTGGATATAGGAAAGGTTAGTTAGTCTGAGAACTTATACATGATATAAACACCTGGAAATAGAAGAGAAATAAAAAGAAATAAGAAAATCTAGGTACCAATAAATAAATGAAACTATGAAAATGTTGTTTTCCGATTATCTATTAATTGCTGCTTAAAACGGGGAAATAAAATCAAATACTAAACAGTAGAGAAAGAAGTAGGATGAGAAATGTAGAAACTGAGAAAAAATATCCAGGAAGGTTTGGAGGGTGAGTAAGGTATTAACATGAGGTATTTTGTGTTTCAAAGCAGGTATGATTAGCTGAGACAGAAGCATAAATAGGATGACTGTTCTAGATGATGGAGTCTCTGAAGGAGATGGCTTTACCACTGTTTAGGTTGTGAGACAGGAAAAAAGACCAGATTCAACATTTTGGAAAGCAAGGAAGACCATAAAGTCCTAATGTGTGTGTGTGTGTGTGTGTGTGTGTGTGTGTGTGTGTGTGTGTGTGTGTGTGTGTGTGTGTGTGTGTGTGTGTGTGTGTGTGTGTGTGTGTGTGTGTGTGTGTGTATGTGTGAATGCGTGTGTGCGTGTGTGTGCGTGCACGTGTGTGCATGTGTGTGTGTGTTTGGCTGTCTTGGTGTGTCTGTGTCTCAGTATATACCTGTCTGTGTGTATGTCTTAGTGTTTCTGTCTTTCTGAAGGTAGTGAATAGCATACAAACTAAGCTTAAAATTACAAAAATAGATAGATATTTAATGAGAGCAACTATGTGACACTGGTGCTTGCTGTTTGGAGAAGGAAGAATCAACCTGCTGAGTGTGTTTATTACAAGCTGAAAATGAGACAATGATGATAACAGAAGTGATAATTTGGAATCAAGTTAAGGCATAAGTAGCCTTTGAGTAGTGCCAAATAAGACTGGGATGAAACAATCGCTACTCAGCTGGCCTGATAAGGAAAATATTAATAAACAAACATTTTTTGTAAATGGAAGGTTTTTCCCCCAAAGGGAACTTATCTGCCCAGCAAAGGAAAAGCACAAGTCATCCTTTGGTCCTGGAAAGCTTCAGAGGAGCTTACACTTCAGTAGCAGGTAAACTCTGAAGGACTTGGTACTCAAACCAGTCTTTTAGTCAGCTCAGTTTGAACTGACTCACACTTTGGTTCCATGGAAGGTACCCTGAACCTTTGAAAGATGTCTGGCTGTTATATCCTATGCGGAATATAAACTTTATAGCTAAGCATACTGCAGCAGTGATTAATACAATGAATATGTATCATTAAGTGTAATGTGTAAATTTGCCATTTTATCAACTAGATAAAATTAACTATAATGGATATAATCCTGGTACAGTCAGGTCAGACAAGTGATCCTATAATTGCTAAAGATATCATTTACATATCAAATAAATATTAATCCATTCCACTAATTTCAACTATAGTTGTTAAAACACTAGTAAATTTGGCTGCTAGATGTCCTATAAAAGAAGTGCAAGAGAGGTTTTAGCTCATAAGTATAACTGCAAATGTACTGACAGCTTAAAAATACCTTGGTCTCTGGATAGCCAGTGTGTCTTCTTTTATACCCAAGAAAAAACAATCAGAGCATTCCTGAAGTACTCATATTACTTTCAGAAACTATGACATTCAGGAATTAAAATGAGATTGTGGTCATTTATAGTGACAAGAGTCAGGGTGATGTGTTCAGAACAAAATGATATCATACTGAATGTAAAGACCTATCTTGCACCAACAGTCATACTATGCCACACTTACATTCGTTAGGGCTTATAATTTTGTACTAAAGTCCAAGGAACCATCCTGATCAGTGTCTTACTAAAGGTTGTTATTTGACAAATAAAACAGCACAGTAGGATTTTATGTCGCATGCTAAGAGATGTATTTGCTTTTCATGGGTCCACTAACAAATAACCTGTAAGTTACTTAACATCTGTGCGAAAGGTTCCACCATTGTACTAACTCATAACTGTATTAGCATCGCTGGTACACCATTTGCCATGTATCATGTATGACACTATGTCACATTATAATATAATACACTTCTTCCTGATTCTTCCCAAGTTTAATACACAGCTTCCTAAATGTTTGATTAGAGTTAAGAGTTCGTCCAACACTGCAGCAGCAATGATAAGGTCTTGTGTTTGATGTCTGAGTTACATGCCATGGCAATGTTCATATGTGCTGAGGGTTTAAAAGACCATCTAGGATGCAGGGGTATTTCACAAGTGAGGAGCCAGAATGGAACTCTGTGCAGCTAGGGCACTTTACATGATTATTCCCTTGTTTTGGATGCTGTGGTATGAGCCCTGATACACTTATTTCCAACCTTGTGAACCAGTGAATTGAATCCTTGGAGATACATTAAATATTTCTACCAATAATTTCTATAAATGTAGAGAATACTGTCCTTCTTATTAAAGGCTGTGTGATATGAGGCAGACAAGTTCGACATCTGTATAAGACTAACTTCTGACACAAGGCAGTGTATCATACCACAGCAATGTTTTTTGTAAATTCACTCCATTTCCCATCACATGGTATATGCCAAAAATGTAAAACAGTTGTAAATAACAATACCAAAGGCTTAGACATCCCAGCAGCACTACGTGAAGAGAACATATATCAAAGTTCCCTGTGTAGAGTCTGTAGTGTAGAAAAGTTTCAGCCTTCTGCCAGACACCACACATTTTAAACTATTTAACTGTCTTTCTGTTTAGTTATTTCTCTCTCTCTCTCTCTGTCTGTTTACTCATTCACCGCTCTATCAATCTGTTTGTCTGCTGAAATATAAGTGAACTGATCCTTCTGTGACCCTTTTTACTCACAACCAATGCTATAAGGGCAAAAGTAAATGCAGCATATAAATGGACAATTTAGTGCAGTTAACTAAATGTTTTTATTGTATTTATTTTTATTTTATTTTGACATTTGTTAAGCGGGTTTGTCCAACTAAGCATGTGCCCTTTTTCAGTGGAGGCCCAGGAAGAAAAGTTCCATACAGAACAACTGTTAAAGCAGAATTAACACAAACCATAGAAAACTTCAATTACATGACATACTCTAAATAGGTGTAATTGTAAATACATAAAAAATCTCAAAATACAGTACAGAATTAATCAATCTGCAAGCAATTAAGTACAGTAGTAGTAGCTATAGAAACATTAAAAAATTCAAAATACAGTATAAAATAAAACGATCTTCAAGCCTGAAGTAAAGAAAATGTGAAATAAAATAGTACTGAGTGCAAAGTTGAAGAATTGAAGAGGGAGGTACAAAGAGGTATCGAAAGCCAATAAAATAGTTGATTATTTGCCTATGGTATCAGGGATGATGTAGATACAAATGGGCATGTGGAGTAGAATCTGGGGAACTGAAAATAACCACTAATTTGCTTCATGTACAAGAAGAAGGAGTCAACATGATAGGCACATGTAGTGAAGGAGCAGTGGAATGTAGTAAGGTAGGGCACTAAGAAGAAAGATAAGGGGTGTAAGAGGGGGAGACCACATGGAGAAATTATTAGGAAACAGTGAGAAGAGAGAAAGGAGTGTAGGGGATGAGAGAAGTTATGATGGGTTTTGCAGGAGCAGAGACATGAGTTCAGCAGAGTTTCTTTTTAATCCCTTTTTGAAGTTGAGGGTATTGGATATAGTTCTGATGGTTAGAGGAAGTTTGTTTCAGGCCAAGGCAACAGAGTAGCTATGTAGGTGTTGGCCAGTTATTCTTTTGGACTTGGTGATTTCCAAGAGAAACTAGTCAGAGCTCAGGAGAGAGCGACTGGCAGTATAGAAGGAGATGAGGGATGAGATGGCAGGGCAGGAGGTAGGTTTGTTAATGATGGAGTGAGTAAGGAGAAGTTGAGATAGGACGTGCTGGATGTGGGAATTCAAGCCAGTTTAGGGATTTGAGAACAAGGCAATGGTATGAATTGTAGGGTTGGTTTGCTGAGACCCTAGTGACATTATTGTAAGAGAGTTCAAGTTTAGACTTTAGATAGAATTATAGGTTGGTTATAAGCGGAGAGGCATAAAACTGACTAGAAGAAGACAGGCATAGGCAAGGGAAAATCTAGAGTCCTTGGCAAAGACTTTTTTATTTCTATAGAGTAGGCCTAGTTTTTGGTGTTTTTTTAATAGAATTTTGGATGTGTAGATCAAATTTTAGTTGATCATTAATAACACCCAGGAGTTTGGTATGTGTTTCTACGTTTATTGCAGTGTTGTCAAGGGATGAAATAGTGAATGAAGATGTAAGATGAGAGAGAGTTTTTGAGAGAAATAAGAGAAGTTTAGTTTTTTCAGGATAGAGTACAAGGTCATTGTCAGTTAACCATTTTTTGATAGAGTTGAATGATTTTTGGGATATAGTGAAAAGGTTTGAGAGATTGTCAGAGATGCAGATGACAGTAGAATCATCAGCATATTGCATAAGGAAGGACTGAGAGCAGGCAGTATGTAGACAATTAGTGAAGATGTTAAATAAAAGTGGTCCAAGAATACAACCTTGAGGTATACCTGTATTAATAGGAAGAAAGTGGGAGATGGAAGAGAGTCACTTGGTAGACTGCTGTCTGTTGGTAATATAGGTTAACCATTTGAGTGTTGTTTTGGAGAGACCAAGACTAGACATTTTAGTAAGAAGCTTGGGGTGGAAGACAATGTCAAAGGCTTTGGAGAGATCTAAGAATAGGCAGCATACTAGCTTATTGTTGTCTCTGGCTTGAGAGATAGTATAAGTATAGTAGATTACAGAAGGAGTAGTGCTGTGATTAGGATGGAAGCCATGTTGGGTAGGAGAGAGTAGATTTCCTTGCAGAAGATAATCAAGAAGCTGTTTGTGTATACATTTTTTAAGTATTTTAGAGAGGAGGACAGGATGGCTATTGGCCTGTAGTTTGAGAGGAGAGTGAAGTATCCTCCTTTGTGGATAGGCATAGTATAGAATTGTTTCCAGACAGAGGGGATTGTAGATTACTGGACAGATCTGTTGATAAGAATAGAGATGGGGTATGCTATAGACCTTGCAGATAGCTTTAGGAAGACTGGTGGAAGATTATCCGCTGAGGGAGAGCAGAGCTTCAGTTTGCTTTGTAATGATCTTATGTAGGCAACGGGGACAGGTTTGTGTGAAAAGGTAGGTTTGTGATCTGAGGGAGTGAAAGGAATAGTGGGATTGGAAGTGAGACTATACATGGTTAGTTTTTTTTAATGGAGTCAATAACATAAGAGCTGAGTGTAGTGGCAGTTTCTAGAGGAGAATTGTTAGGGCAAGAGTTGGGTATACTGGGACAACCCATGTGAATAATCTTGTTAATGTTGTTCCAGAAGTCTTTAGGATTGTTGTGATGGTCTGTTTGAGGCTTTATGTAGAAGTTTTTTTTAATCATTATTGACTTGTTTTTTAGTGAGGTTGTGGAGTTCTTTATAGGTTTGGTGGTGAATGAGGAATGTTGGTTATAGCTAGTTCTTCATTGCAATGCCCCTTATGTGCATTAGAGAGGGAGTGGATTGAGGAAGCCAAAGTGCAAAGAGAGATTTCACTCTAATTTTTCAAAAAGGAGCAAGGGAGTTGAGAATGTCTAGAAAAATGGAGTTAAATTTATGAACACCTTCCTCAAGTGGTAGGTTAAAGAGAAGGGACTAGTTTATGCTAGATAGTCTATTCTTGAACTTGTCAGGGTTAACGTTAGTGAGACTATGGTGCTTATTTACAAGTGTACAATAGGTACAAATATGACTCTGTCATTGTCCATGTTGGTGTGAATGACCTAAGACGTACCTCCCTGGACTACATGAAAAGAGACATGGAAGAGCTCTCTGATCTTGTAGCCCAGGCAGGTATGACCCTAGCCCTGAGTAGCATTCTGCCATCGCCTAGAATAATACCGCAGTACAAGGATAAAATTAATGACTTCAACAATTTTCTAAGCTTCTGGTGTCATTCTAAGGGGATCCAGTATCTGTCTGCTTTGGATGACATGGTCGACAGACCGCAATGCTTTGCCACAGATGGCCTGCACCTGTCGCCCCTGGGATTCCGGATACTGACTAAGGCTCTTGCTGCCCCTATAGTGCCTTTTTTCAGCAGGGTTCAAATAACAAATTCATCACCATAACAGGAGTAGGCAAGCAAAAACCTCAGGGTAATGCTACTCAATGCTAGAAGGCTAAAATCTCAAAATGCACTCACTCGAGGCACTCCTTAAAATGGAGAACATCGATATCTGTGCACCGACTGAGAACTGGTTCAAGGCTCCAGACAGCACCCCTGCACTACCAGGCCATGTAACCTGGACCGAAACACCAAAGGCAGAGGTGTGTCCATATTCATTAAGAATATCCACATCTCCAGGCTAGTTGCTCAGCATAATGCATCCGAGGTTATCCAAGTGCAACTAACTCTGGGCAAAACTGAAATCCAAATTTTAGCTTGCTACAGATCCCCCACCATGCCCCAGGAGTCCCACTCCTCTTTTCTTGATATACTGGAAAATATTAGGGTTCAACCAAACACCCAAATAATGGGCAACTTCAACTACCCCACCATTAACTGGGAAAACTACTCATGCACCAACTCCTTAGCTCAACACTTTCTGGAATTCATAAACTCCAATGCCCTAGATCAACTTATCCACATCCCCACCAGGGGAAAAAATATCCTAGACCTAGTCATTACCAACATGAGTGACCGGTGTTCCACACCAGAAGTCAACTCCTAGTTGATCCGATCCGACCATAAGCTAATCACCCTTGATGTCCACATTCCTCCCCCCACCCCCCATTAAGGAAACCACGGTAAAAAATTTCTCGAAAGCCAACTTCATGCTTCTTAAGACAGAAGTGGTGAACTTCATGACACCCATGCAGATGGGCAATACAGTTGCAACTGCTGAATCCTACACAAATGCACTCTATAAGCACTTACACGAGTGCATGGATCGTGCTGTCCTCCAAAAAAAGGAAGACAATCTGGTGGTCGCCTGCCATAAACAAACTGTACAACAGAAGGAAGAAACTGTTGCAAAAGAGAATAAAATCCCATGAGTGGAGGAGCTCTCTGGTCAACCTCAGTAAGAAGCTGAGATCCCTTATAAGATCCTCCAAAGCTAGCTATGAAAACAAAATTGCCACTAATTCCAAGGACAACCACAAAGCATTTTATAGCTATGTCAAGAATCTTAATGGCAACTCCCAGATCTGCTCTGAGCTACAGCACAAAGGCACGAAAATTACAGAACCAACTGATATTGCCAACATCCTGGCAGATAGGTTCAGTGCTAACTTTACCCCACCGCCACCTAAAGGGCCCATATCTATACAGGAAGAAAGCAGAGTCCCTGTAATCACAACTACGCAGGTAAAAGCTGCACTCCCTAAAGCCAAAAACACAGCATCCATGGGACTGGACAACATCCCAGGCTGCGTTTTACATGAACTACAGAATGAACTGGCTCCCCACTTAAGCACCATGTTCAATAATAGCCTCGCATTAGGCTTTGTGCCCACTCAATAGCGCACAGCAACAGTTATCCCACTTAACAAAGGGGGAGCCACCACTGATCCCTGGAACTATCGACCTATTAGCCTGACAAGCCTGGTCTGCAAAGCCATGGAACGTATCATCATGGAACTCATAAACAAAGACAGTGGTAACCTCCAAACTCTGGATCCCACCCAGTTTGGGTTTGTGAAAGGCAGAACATGCCTCCTGAATCTGATCGACTTCTTTGAGGCAGTCACCAAAGCCGTAGATGAGGTTAAGGTGGTTCACACAGCCTATCTTGACCTCGCAAAGGCTTTTCACACCATCCACCATTCTGGAATTATAGCTAAACTCACTAAACTAGGTATAAATCCCTATGTCACAAGATGGGTTGCCA